>NC_074713.1:53461729-53756729 GCF_947242115.1 Biomphalaria glabrata | reverse complement strand
CAAAATAATTTATTACCAATTACCAATAGTTAATTAACTAACTTTTTTTTTTCAGATTTTTTGTATTTTTAAAAATTGATTCTTGTGTTTTCAGGTAAAAGAAATAAATGTGCACAATTTCAGCTTGATCCGAGTTTGGGTGTGGGAGTACTAACGTGTACAAACATTTTACCAGAGTGAGTTGATATTAGCTTTGTATAAAGAGCATTGGGAAGCGTGGTCGAGAGGCCAAGTGCGCTTGAACTTGGCTTGTCTCGGCTACCTAGAAGGGGGCTCGAGGTTCGACACCCGACTCGGGCAGAGTTGCGCCTAAAGGCAGCACGGAAAACCAACTCCTAGATAATGTTACTATATATTGAACTTGGGATTATTTTGAAGAAGTCAATGTCTTTAGTTACTATGGAAGTAGTAACTCGTTAACCGTTGGCCAAAGAAAAAGATGACCATAACACCATCTGACCTATAGATCGAAAGGTCTGAAAGGGGAACTTGACTTTAATTTTACTATGGATATGCAACGCTCTGCGACAAACAACTGGGAACTGAACATATCATAGTCTTTCACTTTCGAAATGTTGGTTTTGTCCTCTTAGCATATTAATTTTAAACAAAATAATAATTAATCACTACATGCCCTAGCTTGTATAGTAATCTCTCTCTCTAATGACACTATCGTTGAATTATGTTTTTATTTTGTTTACATAAGCCACAGCAAGACATGATAATTAAATGAAATAGATTAGATAAGATGACTAGGGTTATCATTGCCAGCAGCCTGTAACATATGTTGAGGGTGACGTGTAGGGTTAGAACATCAGTAAGGGAGAATGTGACATCAGAACTAGAAAATGATGTAAAAAAAAGTTTCAAACTGTTCGACTTCAATCGTTGGATCAAAGATATAACAAGGGAAATATATAAAGAAAGCGTGTATGTACATATAAGGGAAATAACCGCACAATTACTGCCATGTCTTTAATACTGAAATATGTATCTCTTTTTTTTCAATTTAATGGTAATAAATTAATGTTGTTTTAAAATGGAAAGAGAAAGCTTATCCTGCAGTATTGAGATATATGATGGTTGTTTTTTTTTTTGGTTCTTTCCATTAGATAAGCTTTATAGTTCGCTTGTATTTTAATTTGATTTTTGATTTCTTTCAAATCAGGCAGAGAAAAATCTGTTGTGACTTAAGTTTTTAGATATGATTAAAAAAGACTTTGTCACAGTTCCTGCTGTGGGAAAATTGTATTTTCTTATTGCTTGACTCTATGCCAGCGGTTCTCAACCTTTTTTGTTTTAACCTGGGGGGGGGGGTGCGCCGTTTGTAAATGATTGAGAAACATTTGCGCGGATCATCGTAGACTTAGAACCTTTGTGGTCTAATCTACTCCATGCTGACTACTCCACTAGCCTATCTCTCCATTTAAAATCAAATTTGTACAGTTTCAATTATTTATCTTATCCCGTTCTTCCCGATATCTGAGCTTTGAATATCTCACGCGGGGTTAAGGTAAAGGGTAGGTCAGGCTGACCCTAGTGTCACGCGTCGCACTTGGTGACAGAAATGATTGCTGGGCCCCCCCAGACCATGATGTCACCATCTATGTTTAGTAACTCCCGTCAATCATCGCTGAGAGCTATCAAATGTTAGTTCAAAGTAAACGTGAGGAGTGATACAAGCGGGGGGGGGGGGGGGAGGGGGGGCGGAAGTTAAATAAGAAAGAAAGACAAAACAAAAGAAAGATTATGAGATGGAATGAGAGAACAAAAGGAAGAAAAAGAAGAGACAGAAAGAAATAAAGGATGGAGAGGGAGACATAGAACTTACGCAGAGGAGGGATGAGGAGGGAGAGGGAGACAGAGAACTAACGCAGAGGAGGGAGAGGGAGACAGAGAACTAACGCAGAGGAGGGAGAGGGAGACAGAGAACTAACGCAGAGTAGGGAGAGGAAGACAGAGAACTAACGCAGAGGAGGGAGAGGAAGACAGAGAACTAACGCAGAGGAGTGAGAGGAAGACAGAGAACTAACGCAGAGGATGGAGGGGGAGACAGAGAACTGACGCAGAGGAGGGAGAGGAAGACAGAGAACTGACGCAGAGGAGGGAGTGGGAGACAGAGAACTAACGCAGAGGAGGGAGAGAGACACAACAGTGATGAGAAAGAGGGAGAGAGAGAGAGAGAGAGAACTAATACAGAGGAGAAAGAGTGAAAGAGAGAAATAGGAAAAGAAAGCAAACACAAGAGAGAGAAGAGAGACAGAACAGAGAGGAGATAGAGAGAGAAGAGGAGATTAAAAAAAGACTGACAGAATGATAAAAAAACTAATTTGAAAACCGAAGGCCAGAAACAACATTGTATACCCACACAACCCGTACTATAACAAACAACATTGTATACCCACACAACCCGTACTATAACAAACAACATTGTATACCCACCCAACCCGTGCTATAACAAACAACATTGTATACCCACCCAACTCGTGCTATAACAAACAACATTGTATACCCACACAACCCGTGCTATAACAAATACATGCACTAAAACAAATACAGCGATTCTCACACAAAATAAAAGGGCCTTAATCTACGTCGTTAGACATTCGAGCATTTAGAAGTAGTGCCCACAAGGAGGAGTTAACCTAACGACGTAATAATTTATTCATCTGTTTCTAGGGCCTACGGTTTACGAGGGTGTCATGTGGCCAGCACAACGACCAACCGCCTTTACTTTTCCCCAACTCATGTCAGGTACCCATTAGAGCTGGGTAGACTCAGAGGCGCCCAAAGATCCCGAAAAATAAAATCCCAGTTTTCACCAGGATTCGAGCCCTGGACCCCATATTCGAAAGCCAACGCTTTACCGCTCATCCACCGCGCCTCCCTTATAGTTTATAGCAGTTATACAATTTTCATATTCACAAAAACAGATTTAAGAAACCAGGTTTCAGAATAGAGATTTCAGAATACAGTTTTCGGATACTTTAAAAGCGTTTCTGTCAATCCGTTAGCCTTGGGGCAAGGGCACCAACTCCTCTATTAAGTGTTGACCGAACATCGTATTAGATTCGCGGGAAATATTCTTAGGACGAAACAAGTTTACCAGCAAAGTCAGCCATACTTTAGAGCAGCGGTTCTCAACCTTTTTATGCTCGGCGACCCCTTTTTACAATCCCCCACTCTGCCTCGACCCCACCCCCACCCCCACCCACATACAGCAATAGGCAATAACAATCCATATTTTCGATGGTCTTAGACGACTCCTGGCAAATCGTCAATCGACCCCCCCAAGGGGGGGGGGTCGCGATCCACAGGTTGAGAACCCCTGCTTTAGAGGCCGCTCTAGGGGACAGCAAAATCATGGCTGACCACGTCTAACGTGGCGTCGCACCTTCTTCAAAGACCTCAACTCTGTAAGAACTAGCTGTGGAGGTCGCCTTAGATCAATCCTAGTGGAGAGAGCTTGCCAGCTTATCACAGAAAGGCGCAGGAGGACCTAAGATATCTGTTGGCTATGGATACAGATATTTACATCAACAGTGGAGTTTTTTTACCTTTATAATATTCTGTTTTCACTTTAGTGTTCATTTTCATACATGGAGGCTAAGACCTAGATAGCTAGGTTTTTTTGGGTGTATCAGTTGCACATAATAGGAAATACTTATCATAATTTTTTTCTCAACTGCTTATCATATTTTTTTCTCAACTGCTTATCATACATTTTTTCTCAACTACTTATCATAACTTTTTCCTCAACTACTTATCATAACGTTTCCCTCAATTACTTATCATAACCTTTTCCTCAACTACTTATCATAACTTTTTCCTCAATAACTTATCATAACCTTTTCCTCAACTGCTTATCATAACTTTTTCTCGGCGACTTACCATAACTTTTCTGCTACTTATAACTTGTTATCGGCTACTTATAATTTTTTTGTCGGCTACTTATAACTACAATGTTGTCTCTGTGTGACACTACAATCGTTCTGTTCCTGGTCAACGCCTCTGTCTGTCACACATCGAGTTCATCAACTTGCTTGGCTCTATTGTGACGTGTCCTGTTTCACATCACTTATCCAAGTCCAAAGGTCAACAAAATTGCTCAAACTTTCCTGGGATTCGGGTTTTCCAGGCGAAGTGAATGCAACTTATTCAGTTGTCTTGATACCTCATAAACTACAATTTCTTTTGAGTCATAATGAAATACTATGTCCCGTGTGTAATGTTGAATCTCTATTCAGTAAATGTATCAAATTAACTCCTCCTCTCCGTGATTATTTTCCATTTTGCGACAGAATTTTTCCTTTCGCTCATTAGTGTTTCACTACCATTCTTTGATTTAGCTTCAAAAACATTTTAGTTTGCTATCAAAAAGTGTTTTATTTTGGTCTATAATTAAATGGGGATGCAGGCTCTTTTTTTTATAATACAAAGTAAAGTTTATATTATCAAACATTAATTTAATTTAATGAGCTCAATTCAACGTTGAGAATTCGGAGAGAAAGAATTAAAAATCCATTATCTTCGCTTGGGATTCAAACTAGACCAAGAAGCCGAGCGGTTTCCATCACTCAGCCACACGATACAAACTTTGAGCCCTTCAGAACAAAAAAAAATTGACACGAAGAGGTTGTAGCGTTTGTTTACAAATAAGAGCAAAGTTCCTTCATGTCTTGTTGACAACCTTTCTATTGTCAATGATAACACTTGATATCATCTGGCGTCTGATTGGCTGACAGTGCTTGTAAAAAAATCCTCCTATCTGTGATCATTTCTTGAGGTGCACATTCCATGCTACTTCCCAGGTAAACACATCACCTCAACCCAAAAAAATTTAAAAAAATTAAAAAAAAATAAAAGATAATTTGAGCTGTCAACAAAAGTGTGAACGACCACTGGTGATGGTGTTACACCGGTTACTGCTGACTATCTTACAGGGATCAGGTAGCACCCTCGCCTCCTCCCCGTTCAAGCTTAAAGTGTAGAAATGTACTGCTCTGTTGTTGCTCTGTTGTTGTTCCTGTACATTGCTCTGGGTGTTCAAGTTTTTTTTTAAATCAATGTACACCGTAAGCCTTGATCTTTGTAACTTCTATTCTGGGCGACCCCCGTGGGGGCTCCGATGTTACCCTGTTAGGGGAGATGTTTTAGATGCTGCAGATAAAATATATGAAGAGATATGAAATAGTCTTGCATTAAACCGCCCCCACCTTTTTTTAAAAATAGTAATTATCTCTTGCAACAACTTGTCCTCTTACCTCCCCTTCCCCCACAAAACCTACAGCGCAAGTTTCTTAAGATGTACTTAACAGTTTAATCGTATGTGTGTTTCTTTATTTAAACTAATAAGTGTACCTCAAACTACGGTCCGCGTGCCTTATTTGGCCACAGTGCACAATGAGGCCGTAGCGGCAGGCGTGTCGGAAATTAACCCTTAAAGTGCTGAGCTGTTTTACAACGAGTGCATACAAAATGGAAATACAATTCTGATGTTAAGAGGCTAAACTATCACATGCGTTTTAAGGGTTAAAGTGACCCCTGTGGGGCCGAACACTTTTGGGAATTAGTGCTCTACAAGATAGAAGACTCAAAAGTTAATTAGCAATTATGCATAAAACACTAAACCATAATCTTCAAATACAAAAAAAAAAAAACAACTAATAAAATACTCAGAAAGACACAAAGATAATGGCGCATGCTTTGTGCACTTTATTTAGAAATGCTAATAGATCATGGAGTGGGTTGCCTGAGCCAGCCAGCAAAACAAGTGACTTGGCAGAATTTAGGTCATTGGTTAACATACTTGATTAGAGGATTGACGCGTAGGACGTAATCATCTTCGTTTTTGAAGTAACGTCTGTATTTTATAAGATAAGATTGGAGTCCGCTCGAATCCGGAATTTAAAAAAATGTTCAATGACCCTTCCACTTTTTAGGGTAGGGGGGAATAACTGAAGCACACTAAAAACAAAGCGTTAATTATGGTGTACAATGTGGGAACCTTTCATGTAAAGAAAGCCAGTCAACGCTCCTGACTATGATGGCGTAAGTTCCTATTTGATGAGCATGGAACTTTTCAGGAACATGTACACTTGTTAGTTTATTCCTCTACAGCGTTAGCAACAGCAACAGGTAACAGTATCAGGGGAGTATCTTCACGTCAGACTTATGCCCACCATCCCCGGCCCTAAAACTATTTTTAAAGGTCTCTAGCGAGAATCGAAACAACGATCCCTTTGAATTTGTTTCAAAATAGAACACAAAAAACGAACTATCACGTGATTAATTGAGGGAAGATAGAAACGGAACACCATGCACAAGTATCATTAATCTTGCAATCTACGCAGAGTTGTCTTATCTTGTTTTCTTTTAGCAGACGTAGAGTTTTTCTTTTTTTTATTTTAAACAATAAAGCATCACTGATTGGTTGATTTCGACTCACGTGACAGAAATGACGTCCAGAATCCTTCAAACTTCCTGTAAATTAAAAAAGATAAACATGTTATGGTCTTTTAAAGTAACGGAGTTAAAAAAAAAAAGGTCTGAATTAATTCATGGACAAATTTTTTTTTTAAATGTCAGATGAATCGGGGCGCCTGTCTCCCCGTGTCTTTCATGTACGGCATATGTTGCGCAATGCACACTATATCGGTTGATTTAGCTTTGGTGTTGGATTGATGCGCCAAGACCAGAGATTACACTGCAAAGGGAAGCCAATCATATGGAAGTTGCGTCTCATCCGTTGTGATGTTGATTCATAAATTAGAATTACGTCCCTTGGTTTGGTTTAAAGAATATATTAAAATGCTAAAATTACACATTGTTCAAAGCAGACACCACAATGATACAGAAGTGTACTTTTCAACTTTTTACTAGAAAGACATAAAATCCTTAAAATAGATTCGTCCACCCTTTCAGGATAAATGGGAGATAATCGCGCCGCGTGAAAGGTGATAAACATTAAGAGTCACGTTTAGTTATCGGCATGGTCAAGGGAGACTATCAGATACAAGAAAAGACAACTCCAATTTATGAAAGAAGACAACCCCCATCCATGATTTTCGTAAAAACAACCAATCAAAATTCATTCTTAACATTCAGTTTTCTATTTCACAATTAACCACCAAGCAATCATGATTGTCCACAAATCGCATACGACTGACACACGCTGTATCCAAGGGCCAGGGCCGGTCCTACAGATTGCGAAGCCCTATGCGAAACGGATTGCGCGTGGCCTATTCTGGGGTTGTGATAAGGATAATAAGTGAAAAATTAAGATTTTGTATTAGAAACTAAATTCGTCTTTGCACTCTATTCATTCCTTACAAAGTACAAAATCGCTGTCAAATTAACTTTACGAGTCATCTACAGTAGATAGTAGTTTGCTAACAAAAAGCCGATAAACATTCAGATCTGCTTTTTAGATTTACTATCGATTAGCAAAATATCGCTTTTTAATTTTTTTAAAGAGATCGAGATAGATTTAGATCTATATTTAAATGCCAGTGACTATTAAAGTAAATTAAGAATTTGAACTTCTTGTTTTGATTAAAATTGTCATTATTATTACATTTTTATTAAATGAATGCTGACAATGCAGTTTTTTTTTCTCATTGCTGGTAGGATTGGTGGTGTAGGCCTACATATTTAATGACACCACGAAATGACAATTTTGTCTGTTTTTAAGGAGATTTGCACCAGTTTTCAGAAGATTTTAATAATTTTAGTAGATTTTCAAGGCTTTTTTCGTATATTTTACAATTTCAGGAGAATTCCAGAAACCCTTTAATAATACGTTAATGGTTTATTTTAATAATTTACACCTAGAATTCGCTTGGGGCCCACTGCGGCCGCATAGGTTGCAGTGGCCTGAGACCGGCCCTGCCAAGGGCAACCAGGAAAATAACCTTTGCCTCGATCTGAAGTGAACCCGACTACCGTTCCCACTCCCCCCCCCCCCCAGACCTCCAGCACAAGCTTTTCCGATTTTGAACATCTAACAGTCTAACTGCTTACTCGCTTACTCACTCTTGGTATCAGCGATGTCATAGTGACTTAGATTTGCTAGCGTCGGAGGTTGAAGAGTAAATGAGTTAGGACTTGTTGGGGAGGGGGGGGGAGACCAGAGTTAATGTTAGAGCTGTTGGTTTAAAAACAAGAATATCTTACACTAATTGATGTACGCCCCTGAAAAAATCTTCCTTCATCTTTTCACTGATCATGATTGGCCTCCTTCAGTCGTGAAACGACTATGGTTCATCTCGAACACATTTTCATATGGCTGTGGAGCCCTATTTTGGAGAGACACTCCCGTCCACAGATATTTCATGTCAAGGTGGCTTTCGCTTTGGTGGTAGAGGAGCCTGCCATTTTCCGTGTGGCACGCTTTTCTTCAAGAGTCGAGGCCCATGTTTTCTCGCTTGGTCACCGTCTCTCTCCAACTGATACAATTTAGTATTCTTACGAGTGAGTTTTACAAAGTTTATACCAAGTCGTTGTGTCTGTCTGTCTGGTAAAGGTTTGAACATGTTGTCTTTTTTCTCCCGTTTCCCATTCCGGGATCAAGTTAAAACTTTCCACAATTAATCCTTGTACCTGACAAGACACGAATCTGGGGAAATTCTGTTATAAGTTATAATATGGTTTAATTTAATAGCTTACACCTAGAATTAGCGCGGGTCCACTGCGGTCGCATAGGTTGCATTGGCCTAAGGCCGGCCCTGCAAAATAATAAATTTTGATAGCAATTGTAGCTGCAACACGAGCAATATATAAATAATATGATAGTAGCAGGATGGAAGAACCCGGTAGCTGAAAAAAAAATTCTCATATTTTACCAGGTGTAGAAGGAACCGTCACGCCTCATTAAGCACTGGCAGATGGAGAGCAGACGTGACATGCAGAGAGTGTGAGTCACCCATACTTGATGCCCGCCAATCGTGATAGCTCAAGGTTATGTGGCCGCCTTGTGCTACACAGAAAGTGTGGAACTGCTTTTTTATAGCATTGTCTTATCAATCTAAACAAACAGACTACAGATTTTACAATGGCGTGGTCTAAAGCATACATTGTATACCCCACCAACAAAAAAAATGGGGATACGGGATATTAGAATAAGGTGTGTTTCTCCACTACATTAATCTAACCATTGCGTAATAAAGGGGAACGCTAATTTGGTGGTCCCTCAGTATTACAATATATACAGCTTCTTTTTCACACTGACCTTCGTTGCATATCTCGAACAAAAATTCTAAATCGATTGATACCAACGAGATTGGTTCCGTATGTTTTCTTATTAATAGATTTGAGTTGAGAATAGGTTTACGTGACTTGAAATGGTTTTGAAAATTAGCATATTTAGCAGATATATTCTCTGTTTTAATTGCCTCAGCGTATCGTTACAAAACTTCCTTGTTTCACGTTCAAGATAAAGTGAACGTTGTTGTCGCCAAACTAAATATATGGTAATTTTGGCAACCAAAATTGATGCTAATACTCTGATATGCATAACTCAGTATTTGGACTATTCGCAAATGGCAACAAGAAAATGGCGGTCCTGATTTAAACAGATAATATGTAATGGATAACATTTAAAATGAACACAACATCCATGCCAGACAGTTTGTCCCATGCAGAAGAAGAGCAATTGGTTTCAGACATATTCTTAACAAAAAAAAAAAAAAAACATATGGCATGTACTTAAACATCATTCTTGTTACAAATACAATAGAAATAGTACTGAAATATATCTACATAATTACCGGTATGTAAAGTTTTTTTTTTTGTTTTTTTTTTTTTGACATTTGTATACATGAAGTCAAAAAAAAAAAAAAAAAAAGGAACAGACTAGTTAGACGTGGAACAGCATCACAGATTAAAGGAACAACCAGGGAACAAAAGTATATAATCTGTCATCTCAGTACAAACAATTTCATTCTTCTAATAGAAATATAAAATACAATATATAATACAAATATAAAAGGGGGGGGGGGGTTGTACTCAGCGTTACGAAAAAATAATAAAGAGTACAGATGGGTCATCACTGGTACGAATCAGAAACCCCATTAGTAACGAACCATGCTGAGAATTGATCCCTTAGACCACGGAAGAGGAAGCGGGCAGTGAGTTGTAAGGTCGCCGTACAAAGACAGACCTCTTGCCGCACATGGGCCAGTACTCTCTCTCTCTCAATTCCTTGTCCCGATCGTCCCCCATGCAGAGCTCGGCATTCATAAAGAATGAGCTCTATTGTCTCGTCGTCCAGATCTATCCCTAACTTTATTACATGACTGCTCCGGCCGTCCGTTTTACATTACATCTTGTATTAGCTTTATTTTTATTTCAAGTATTTTTTAATGTTTTACATCTGCTGTTTGTTATTTGAATTTTTGGTAGCACAAAATACAACAAAAATGTTTTAGGAATAGACTATTTAATTCGTGTGTGTAATATCGTTAGTCCGTTGAAAAGATTGGGTTGTATTTGATGGACGTAAAACACACACACACATACACACGTCCACAGGAGGTCTCCCCATTGACCGCCATCACGTAGCCGCCGGTGACGTCTGCTGCAGGTCACGTAGACCTCTCACGTGGACGGTACAGGCGGTCAAGGAAAGTGGACGTGTTCGTCTTCTGGTCAGTGATAGGCACAGCGGCCTTGAACGATGGAGGGTCCTTGACCTTTTGGATTTGCGTTAACGGCATTGTTGGCCTGCTTTTTTTTTTTTTAACCAATCAGATCGTTTGATGAAATTATGTGCACATTTGTACATCTCAATCTACATACATATATATATGTCTATTTTTTAATAATATATATATATATATTTCTCTCTCTCTCTCTCTCTCTCTCTCTCTTTTACTCTCTCTCTTTTCTCTACCTCTCTCGTTCTCTCTCTCTCTTTCTCACTCTTTTTTTCTCTCACATTCTCTTTCACGCTCTCTCTTCTTCTCTCTAAACCTCTTTCTCTCTACTTCTTTTCTCTTCCTCTTTTGTTATTCTTTCTTTCCCACATTATTTCTCTCATATCTCTCTTACTCTTCTTTCTTTTTCCCTCTTTCAACATCTCTCCTACTCTCTTTTTTCGATCTCTCTTCCCTCTATCTCTACCACTCTTCTTCTTCGTTCTCATTTACTAAACACCAACATGGAAAGGAGGTTCGATGTCAATGGACTGCCAGGATGCACATTGACTCCTAAGTCAGCCCTTTTTTTTTTCTTTCTGGGTAAGCTCCCTTAGTCTTTAGTCGTCCCTGATCGTCTGCAAGGCAACAGTTGTTTAGTTTCGGAGTTATCTCTCCTGGATGAACTGCTATTCCTAGCTAACGAGCTTCCGGGTTTAATAATAATAATTATAATAATAATCTTTATTGCCCGTATGGAAATTTGTCTCACAATTTGTGCATTACACCAAACAAAAAACATTATAACTATAAGAAACCAAAGTGTACATTCACACCAGACTCACTCATAATTTACATGTGACAAAGTTTATATCAGATTGTTCCTATTTAATGATTTGATTCCCAGGGGAACAAAAGAGTGTTTGTGTCTGTTTGTCTTTGCTATCGGTGTCTTGTATCTCTTTTGTGATGGTTTAGAGTTAGAGCGCGCTATACTCGCTATTTGCAATCATTTCCCTTGATTTTTTGAGATGTTTTAAGTGAATATCCTGACTCATGGAATATCCCACCTTATCCTCCATGACTACAGACAGACACAAAAGATAATGGCACATTTCTCGTTCCATATGCTAGGACACATTTGTACAAGTGCTCCTTCTTTCCTGTTGCTATTAGAGCATGAAATGGGTTGCTTGAGCTAGCCAGGAAAACCAGTGACTTGGCAGAATTTAAGTCATTGGTTAATGTACATGACTGAATACATGACGCGTAGGACGTAATCATCTTCTTTTTTGAAATAACGTCTGTATTTTATAAGATAAGATAAGATATGAGTGTTTGTTTGTCAGACGTGTTGTTGTGGTACCTCCCTCTTTAAACAGTTATAACAAATCAAAGTGTAAACAAATTATGTACAGCTGCCTGTGTGTATGTGTCATTGTAATGCAGCGGTTCTCAACCTTTTTAACTCGGCGACCCCTTTTTACACCCCCCCCCCACTCTGCCGCGACCCCCCCCCCCCCATACACACATATAGCAATAGAAGAGTATGCAATAACAATCCATATTTTCGATGGTCTTAGGCGACCCCTGGCAAATGGTCAATCGACCCCCCAAGGAGGTCGCGACCCACAGGTTGAGAACCCCTGTTCTAATGGGTAGTGTAGGTTTCAATGTGTACAGTAGTGGACGACTCTACTGACCTCGCCTCGTCGTGGCTACCAAAGCAATCAATAATGTATTATCCAGGACATTAGTCTTCGATCTGATCAATGAGCTTTTGTCTCCTTTGGCCTACATTGACTCTACGGCAGAAGAGCGTGGCGATCGCTATTACCCAGCGTTCTATAGTAAATATCTGTGTCAACGGGTATGTCAGGATGGCCGAGTGGTCTAAGGCGCCAGACTCAAGGCTTATAACCTTACCTGCCAGTTGGGTGTTCTGGTCCACGAATGTAGGCGTGGGTTCAAATCCCACTTCTGACACAATTTTTTAAAATTTGTCTTTAAATACTGTACATTGCTGATTATTATTTTGTTTTACTGTATATTCTGCTCCCCCCACCCCGCCCAATTTTTTTTTAAGAAAAACAACTAAAAAAGATTAAATCAGTTTCTATAAGTAAATATACATAGATGATAAAAAAAAAAGTATACATCACTGCCATAATTGAATTTAAAAAATATGACCACGCCTACTCTAAATCTTTTTTTTATCTTTCTAAACCCAGTAGATCACCGTGACCCGAGGATTGAGAACAATTCCTACCAAATGCTATCTGTGGCATTTTACATCTCGAGAGACGATCTTTTCCCTTGACAACTTCTGGTGTGACTAAAGAGGCCAATCCTTGATACAAAACAATGTGCACCATGCCAGCGGAAGTGGCCTATTCAAACTCCTTAGGAAAATAGGTTGTTCTCCCCCAAAATACTGTCGTTCATTGACTTAGAGAATTAGAGGAATCACAGAAATCGGAATTCATCTAGGGCGTCTCTTCCCACTGAGAAAAGTGACAATTATAAAGAAAAGTGTTGTACAAAAAATAGGTGCCGGTACTCAGTGATGGATTGCCTAACTTTTAACTACTAATAAATTAATTAAACGTTAAAATACAAGAAAGGTAATAATATTTTCCCCACATTGAAAAAGGCACAGGTACGCCGTACCGGTGCGTACCGTCACAAAAAAAGGCACCGATTAAGAGTAATAAGCGTGGTCGAGAGGCCAAGTGCGCTTGAATTTGGCTTGGCTTAGCTACCTAGAAGGGGGCTCGGGCAGAGTTGTGTTTACTGAGCCTAAAGGAAGCACGGAAAACCAACTCCTAGATACCCCCTCCCCCCACTGGTCCACAAATAAGATTGGACTAAAAGCGCTCTGAGCATGCTATAAGCATGAAAGTAGCGCTATATAAAAGCTATAATAATAATATAATAATAATAAAGAAAAAAACTTTTAACAAATAAAGCCTTCTTATCTTATTCATAATTTACCAGTGACTAAATACTGAAGAAGAAAAAAAAAAGGGTTTTACAAATAGACAAACAGATGATGGAATTCGCATATTGATGAAATTATTTTTAAAATCTAACAAAGTCTTAGATTTTACTACAATTAAATTTAATCAAGAACATAATATTCAAATGCTATTTAACCTTGGTTAGACCAATATTTGAATGTGCGTCCTCTGTTTGGGACTTCTCAGCACAAGGATACATAAAGAAACTGGAACAGACACAAAATAGAGCCGTGACATTTATAACAAACGAATATTAATAATAATAAGGCTTGTCTTCGAGGCCAAACATTAATGAGGAATGTAGTATTGACCGTGGATACTGTCACAGTCTCAGTTGACATTGCATGATCTAAAGTTCACGTCATGTTAATAGTTTAAAAGACACGTGGAATTCCTGATGTAGAAAACAGGAAGTAGAATGAATAAAGTTGACTTTGAGTTCAGTCAAGTCAAATCAAGTTAGTAAGGTCTTGCTCCCGGTCCAGGGAGGTTGGACGTTGCTTCCTGGACTGGTGTTTATATATGTATATAGCATGAAAGTCGATGGACTAGTGATTGTTGATTAATTATATTTGAGAGTTGATTTCATCATGTGCTTATTGAATATTAAAGTATTATTCGTATTTCAATGGATATCTATAGTTGAAGCTCCAGTGTCACTAGTAGTAATTGTTCTTATTGTTACCCGCTGAGATGCGGACGTGATTGATACATTTGATACCGCTGCTATGCGGATAGGATTGTTATTATTTCTTGACTTGTAGCACTAACAAGGAGTGCAGTGTATTGTTATTATTATAGTAAAATAAACTTCATGTTGTCGGACTTGAGTCAGTCGTATAGTGTTTGTCTCGTCACGTGTCTAGAGTACTTCAGGAAGCAAGAACCCAGTATCACACCATTCAACGATCATTGACAGATACGCAGCCCCAGCTGTGACCTACATATTTTGCCACAGTCAAGGAAAGCATAACCATTGTCCGCCGATTGTCGATTAAGATTTTCTTTTCGACGTCTGTTTCTGTCCTCGGCAGCGGAAAACAAATTATTAACATCATTAGTAAAATCACCAAGGAATATTAACATCATTAGTAAAATCACTAAATTTAAAGATAAAGACAGTAGACTAAAAATTAAAGCAGTGATAATACACTGCAAAAAATACTTGAAGTAGTAAAGCCCCACTTTCAGACCTTGTGATCTTTAAGGCAGAAATACAGTGTTTCTCAAACTTTTTTACCAGTGGTACCCACACTTTCCGTTCTCGAATCAAATTGAAATTTCTAACAATTATTCATTGATGACGACTCATGAAGCAACCAAACAAAAAAAAAAAATCCATTAGCACAGCGGTTCTCAACCTTTTAAGCTCGCGAACCCTTTTTACAATCCCCCACTCTGCCGCGACCCCCCCCCCACACACACGTACACACAGCAATAGAAGAATAGACAATAACTATCCATATTTTTGATGGTCTTATGCGACCCCCTGGCAAATCGTCAATCGACCCCCAAGGGGGTCGCGATCCACAGGTTGAGAACCCCTGCATTAGCAAATCCATTATTAATTTAGTTTAAATAGAGAAAAGGCGGGATAAACCCTAAAAAAACAGAAATATGGCAGTGATTGAACTGTAATCTCCATTCACTCAAACTAAGCTTTTTTTAAAAAACTACTTTTGTCTTTATATTTGGTTTGTTTTGTTCTGACTTCGAAAGGGCAGCCTCCTCAAAAACAATAAATTTAATTAGAGAAAATAGTGAATGAAATAGCAGTGTAGTGGTTTTCGTGTCGTTGTGCTACTGCTTCCGTTCGGGACATTACATGATATGAATACTTCTTATTTGTAAGCTTTATTGTGGTATGTATCTAGTTGAATAATTGCGAAAATCACAGTGTAAAAAATAAAAATAGTACGCGGCTGTCACAGTGTAGGTTTCACTGTGTACAATTCTGACCTCGCCTCATCGTAGCTACCAAAGCAATCAATAATTTATTATCCAGGACATTAGTCTTCGATCTGTTCTATGAACTTGTCTCCCTTTGTTTGCTTTAACCCTGTACTCAGCAGCGGAAGAGCGTACTATTTGTTGTTACCCAGTGATATGTTGTCAATATCAGTGTCATTGGGTATGTCAGGATGGCCGAGTGGTCTAAGGCGCAAGACTCAAGGCTCATAACCTTACCTGCCAGTTGGGTGTTCTGGTCCACGAATGTGGGCGTGGGTTCAAATCCCACTTCTGACATGACCTTTTTTTTTATGTTATTTAAATTAAATAAAACTTAGTGCATTGATTTGTTAATGTCTCTGGTTTTTGTGTGTGTGTATTCTTCCTGTTTCCTATTTTTTTCAGAAAATATAACGATATAACAAGAGGAAAGGGATTTAACGAAACGAATTGTTGGTCTGTATCTTTAGATGTATCTAGGGATGAGTTTTGTCTATACCTAGACGTTTTCTTCCGTTTCTTTTCAAGGTCATTCGAATAAAATTTACAAGGTCACCGTAAAAGTAAAGTTTCACTCTCTTACTAAATGCCCTGTTGGTTCTTCTCATTTTTACAAAACTCATCAAAACATTAACACATTGTTATCTCCCTTGGATTTTGTTTCCATTTTCGCGATCGATCTTTCAACCCGTTCTGTTCGTCCTAACGTTCTTACATTTTGCCTACAAGGTCATGGACGATGACAGCACCATTTCTTTTTCTATTTGTCCACTGAGTGGTTAAGCCGCTTGGCTTCCAAGCCTGGGGTCCTGGATTCGGATCTTGGTGAAGACCGGAATTCTGAAATTATGGATTTTTTAGGGCGCCGCTAAGTTCACACAGCTAAAATGGTACCTGACTTAAGTTGGGAAAAGTAAAGGCGGTTGGTCGTTGTGCAATATGTATGGTGGCTGAGTTGTTAAGCGCTTGGCTTCCGAGCCTGGGGTCCTGGGTTCGGATGTTGGTGAAGACCGGAATTTTGAATTTATGGATTTTTAGGGCGCCGCTAAGTTCACCCAACTCAAATGGTACCTGCCTTTAGTTGGGAAAAGTAAAGGCGGTTGGTCGTTGTGCAATATGTATGGTGGTTGAGTTGTTAAGCGCTTGGCTTCCGAGCCTGGGGTCTTGGGTTCTGATCTTGGTGAAGACCGGAATTGTGAATTTATGGATTTTTAGGCGCCGCTAAGTTCACACAGCTAAAATGGTACCTGACTTTAGTTTGAAAAGTAAAGGCGGTTGGTCGTTGTGCTGGCCACATGACACCCCCGATCTTTAACCGTTGGCCAAAGAAACAAATGACCTTAACAACATCTGCCTAATTATTTAACAGCGGTTCTCAACCTTTTAAGCTCGGCCACCCCTTTTTACAATTCCCCACTCTGCCGCGAACCCCCCCCCCCCACCATGCACACACACACACAGCAATAGAGGAATAGACAAAAACAATAAACTTTTTCGATGGTCTTTGGCGACCCCTGGCAAATCGTCAATCGACCCCCAGGTGGCTCGCGACCAACAGGTTGAGAACCCCTGGGCCTAATAGATGGCAAGGTCTGAAAGGGGGAACTTTACTTTTTAAAAAAATTATTTAATGTATTGTTGATTAAGCCAAGGACTATTTCAGTGCTAGCCACCAAAGTAAAAGTCACCTTATCGGGAGTGTCTCTACATAAAAAAAAAAACGGGGGGGGGGGGGGGCTACACATTCCCATGAAAAGGTTTTCTACAAGATGAACCATAGTCGTCAAAACTGAAGGAGGACAAACAATAGTTCAGTGTTGCCCGCCCTTTTCTGAATAGTCTGTGTGTCGGGGGGGGGGGGCGCCACAGGAACTTCCTACAAGGCATCCTTTCAAAAAATTGACAAGTACAAAGTAATCGAGCCTCTGCCCTTTCATTACCCAATTATAAGAGACGTGCATGGATAGGACGTAACTTAGTTGTAGGCCCTAATTGTGGTATGAAAATCACGGTGAAAAAAAAAAAAAAAAAAGGTCCGGAAAACACCGCGATGGCCCGCGGGCCGTAGGCTGAGCATCACTGAACCAGATCATGTGGTGCGTTAGTTGTTATGCTGAATTCATCGATCTGCTGTGACGTCAGAACATGTAATCGATATATTGTTCTTTTATGTGTATGACATCACATATTTTTTCTAGATAACAGCCTTTTTGTTTAATTCGCATGTAAACAAACAGTCATAAAATCAAAAGGTGTGGCCATGCCACAGATTGGGTTATGCGTCATGGTCCCTCTCTAGACCTTATTGATGTTGTCTAAAGGAACGCTTCGGGTTGCATTTGACACCAACTCAGGCAGCACTTTCAATGACTGGTTGCTAAGGAATAAGACCTGGTTGTTAAGGAATAAGACCTGGATGCTAAGGAATTAGACTGTATGCTAAAACGATTAGCTATGTATGCAGTTCTCATTTTGTTTTGGACATGCAGCTTTTAGATCTACATCTACATTTACGTCTACCTTTACATCTACCGCTACATCTACATATACATCGACATCTGAATTTACATCTACCTTTACATCTAAATTCACATATACTTCAACCTTTGTATCCACCTCTAAATCTACCTTTACATCTACATTTACCTTTACATCTATCTTTACATCTACATTTACATCTACATCTGCCTCTACATTTACATCTACCTTTACATCTACATTTACTTTTACATCTGATTTTACATCTATCTTTACATTTACATCTTCCTTTACATTTACCTTTACATCTACCTTTACATCTACATCTACATATAAACATCTACCTTTACATCTAATTTTACATCTACATCTACCTTTACATATACATCTACATCTACCTTTACATCTACCTTTACATATACATCTACATCTACCTTTACATCTACCTTTACATCTCCATTTACATCTTCATTTACACCTACCTTTACACCTACCTTTACATCTACCTTTACATCTACCTGGCAGCACTTCGATTTCGATTTTAACCTTTGGTTTCGATTTTAGGACACGGGGAGTTGCGTTTGGAATGCGATCTATTTTTTCTGGAGGATGTAGAAATACAAGGCTGAAGACATTTGATCCTCCTCTAAGACTGTATTATGGGGCGAGAAGTGGGGGGCAAGGCAGAACTGAACATTTGCTGTCAAAAAGGTTTCTAAGTCCATTCAGTGTCGTGTCCTGTACACGCAATCGTGTATCTGTAAGAGATGAACTTCAGAGAGACAGGTAGAGAGGATGTGATTCTTCATTCTCTCCTTGTAGAATGGGACTGTGAGGGCGTCAATTTTTTTTTAAGGGCGACGTGGGGGGGGGGGGGGTAGTGACGATAACGTGGTTTTTTTTTGGGGTGGGGGTGGGGGGAAAGAAGGTGGTGTAAGATTACAGGCAGCCCCCTTGACTAAAGGGCAGCAACTGTTTATGGTAAACTCATCTCATGTGAAGATCTGTTGACGCAGTGGCTCCCAGGTTATTGGCTCAACTTACAGCACCTCCACACCCCCCCACCGATGTGTGCCCCTCCCCCCCCCCCCCACACACACACTTTGTCGCCCATATGTTCTAACTTTGCGCTGCCTCCCTATGTTCCAGACATCCAAAAAGATAGAATCGAGGTGCATGACGTCAAAGATGCACACCTTGGCCAACTTACTCCCCTTTCGTCGAACAGCTTACCTCCCCTGCGCACTCCTCCATATCTCCCCCCCCCCACACACACCTTTCTGTATCCCCACCACTTGAAAATAATGTCTGTATCTGAAGATAAAATTAATTTAATTTTCATTTTATCAATTGGGTTAAAACCAAAAAAAAAAACAACACATTTTTATTCAAATAGAAACCTTCTATACAATTTGCCTTCGCAACAGTAACAAATCTAATAGATGTTTCTGTGGATTTTTTTTTACAAATCTTATATCAGCTCACTCTATCTGTCTGGTAAAAATGTTTTACATGTTATTTCTCCCACACCCATTCTCGTATCAAGTTGAAACTTTACACAATTACTCATAGGCGCAGACAAGACAAGCATAAAAAAACAAACAAATTTAATCGGTTCGTTGCTAGTAATTAATGATTTTGTTTCATTAATATACCGACAAGAAAAATTCATTTTCAGGTATTAGTTGTTTCGCAAAACGAAAAAAAAAACAATAAAAAACAACACTTTATCAACATGACTAACAACATGACCTAAATTCTGTTTTTAATTGAAAACAAAAATACAAACATCAACCTTTAAATGATTTCTGGTTGTTGTTTTGTGGTTATCTGGAGAGTACCTTACTACTTCAAAACAAGCTAATGTTATCTCACCTCTGTCTAATACAATCTTTTTGTGATATACTGTTGTCTTTTTCCGTAAGTTAAAATGGTGTAAGTATATACTTCTAAATAAGATATAGGTGACACGGTGGATCATCCCGTTTAGATCTCGTAAACTAGAAAAGATAGTGAAAATCCGAAATCATGTTATTTTTAAACAATTGAAAGTTCTGGTACAACGGCTACTTTTTTCTTTTCTGAAAGCGAAAAATCTCATTTTTAAAATCAACTATGCAAGCAGTTTGTTTTTCATAAGATACACCATTTTTTACAAGTAATCACTATTAATAGTAACAAACAAATACAAGAGGCTATTTGGTAAGGGAGACGACAATGTACAATATTTTTAAAGTTACAAATTTATGCTAACGGTTTTAGATTTTTTGTCCAAAAATAATTTTTTTTTCACAATTGTATTGCTAAGATACCTAAGTTCTGTCATACTAACTACTACATTTACAAAAAAAACATTTTTTACTTTTTTTTTTTATTTTAAGAGAAAAAAAAATCTATTTAGTATGCATATAAGTGAAACATAATTTAAAACAACAATTAATAAGTAGTTCTCTTTTTTTCACGTAATCAATGACAGAACAGCACAGCGCAGTGTTTCATACGAAAATTTTGTTTTAGGCTTTGAATAAGAGATGAAACCTTTACAAAATAATCAGATTGTCATTATAGGACATCAGTTAGGCCAGGTTCACATCTAACTTCACTTCACAAGATCTGTCTGACTTCTTTCTCCATTCTTCTCTGTTATATGCCTTTGATAGAATTTCATTCTGATATTCTTGCTGAAAATATTGAAACCTGCCTTTTTACCTGCCTAGGGTGACCACTTCGGGGGCCAATTTTGAGTTTGTGTTTCCACACAAACTGTCTTTGTAACTTTGTTTACTATTTTGTTTGTTTTTAAATTGCTAATAATTTCTATTTCTAGTTCATATATATATATAATAATAATAATAATGATATATATATATATATATATACATAAACCCAGATTCAATTTAGCTAATCTATTGTTATGACTTTTCCATGCGCACCACCATCCAGGCTAGTGCAGAGATGCGCACTTCTAGTAACCAAACTAGAACAGGATGTTGACATGAGGAGACCAACGATTTCCGCCCAAGTAGAGAGCCAATATGGAGATGCTGTACTCAAGGCAGATCCCCCTTTGTGTTTGTCATGTCTCTATGTAAATAAACGTCTATGTCCTCGTTGAGTTGCCTCACTTAAGTTATTACACTATTTTCCGTGTTCTGTTTTAATATTAAATAGACTTTATGCATATTGTATGCAATTGGGTTCTCATTGAAAGAGGTTCTATCCAAGGCAAAGGACAGTGGAATGGAGAAGGACGGTCGACAGATCATGTGTGGTGCCTCAACTGTTCAGGGACAGGTGAAGGTGAAGAAGTGCTCATTAGACAATTAAGCAAATTATTTTTACTCTTCATTTAGTCCTGCCAATTACTCTTATATAACCCTAACCCTAATCTAACATTTATAGTACAACTGTACCGAGCAGGGGCGCAAACAGGGATTTCCTAGCGGCTGGCCAGACGCCACCCGCAGCAGCGTATAAACATCGTCTTATTCCCCATGTCTGGCTTGCTTTGTTCACCTTGCTATTTTGTTATCTCCTGAGTGCTTCCTACATTTATCACCCCTTCCGCTTATTTTGTCTTATAAGTTAGAGACGTTTCTTTCAGGAAATATTATTATGAATGAATGAATGTATTAACCTCTGGTCGTATAGGTTGATTATAGACTTAAACTCTACCAAGTCATTGGTTTTTGCTGGCTGATTCAAGCAACCCGCCCCATGCTCTAATAGCACTAGGGAAGAAGGGACACTTTATATGGACCTGTACGAACTTTTGTGATAATAAATGGATCTTTACCTTTGTACTATTTCTGAGCATTTTGATTAGGTTATTTTTTGCTTTGTTTCTTTGTATTTATAAGTTAAGGTTTTGTGTTTTATTTTTAGATTGACATGTTTGTTTTCTTTTTTCACATTTTAATTCTTGATATTTTGCTTCATTGTGTCCTAACTAAATATCCCCTCATTGACCATACAAACTAAAGTGACCACTAAATAAGTATATATTGATTTACTTACCAATAGCCTCCCCCTTTTTTTTTTCATTTTCCATTTTTTGCTAAGACATTTTGTATTCTTCTCTTTAATGCATTTCCCGCCTAAATTCTGATATAACGTTTGCTCACATATAAAGATTTTTATTTTATTTTATTTTTGGTAAAAATATAACACCGGGTTCCGATCTGCCAGGAATTCGACTACAGTCAATCCTGGCATACTATTTTAATTTCGAAATCAGCAGCCATTCTTATTTCTAAGTCTCCCATTCTAGACATTTAGTCCAGATAATCACCGCATCTTTACCAAGAAATTTGGTTGGAAAATATGTCTGTTAATGCACTCCGCAATGAAGAAACTGCAAGACCGATGGCCTAGCTTCCCTGTCACCTTTTTATTTTTCATTTTGTTTTTTTTTTAATGTTTTATTTTTTCGTTGTTGTTCTTTTTTTTTCTCCTCCTATGGCACTTCTCTTTCTTCTTCTCAGGATTCGCCCCTGCGTTATCGTCTGCTCTCCTGGGTCGCTGTGTTCATGAATGGCTTCTATTTAAAAACTTAAAAATAAAAAAAAATGTTTTAATTTCAATAAGTGAGGGCCAAGAGGCAAGAATCATGCAGACGACCCAGGAATCATGGGATTAAGAGTCGGGTCCTGGTGTACGCTGGGATATAGAATCTGGATTTGAAGACGATTGAGTACAGCGCCATCTCTAAATATCCTTCAATACAAAATCTCTGCCTGGGAAGTAAAAGCGATTGGTCGTTGTGCTGGCGGGCCGACACCTTCTTAATTACATTAGCTTTTGTATAGAAAACGGTCAGAGTTATCTTTCTTTAACGTTTTTTCGGGTTTTGTGTTTTTTTTTTATGAAAGCGTAAATATTAAAATAAAAAGAAGGCGTCTTTAAACAATAAGCTAAGAAAATTATCTTATAGGCCTAAATTACAGACGTTTCTTCAATGATAAGATAATTACGCCCTACGCTTATCCGTGTATCAATCTAATCGTGTATGTTGATCATTGACTTGAAATCTACCAAGTCGTTATTTTTCCTGGCTGATTCAGGCAACCCATTCCATTCTCTAATGGTACTAGGGAAGAAGGAGCACTTATACGAAATTCTCCAAGTATTATCACATATACATAAATTATTATAAAATTTTTATAATTTAGACAATTCCAGAAATGGCTGTACTGTGTCCCACAAGACGGAACATTTTTTTTAAAGATTAAAAAGACCCGTACTGACGTGCCGCCCCTGAGCTATTGGTTCTGCGTTATAATCATTGAGACTAAGAATAATATTCTTATTCTTTTTTTGAATATGACCAGTGGCGTGAACCCTGAAAGGACCCAGGTATACACATGTGTTTAAAAAATAAAGGGTATGTGGTTATCTCTTAAGTGTTCTGAGTCGGATTCTGTCAAAGTAAAAAAAGGGGGGGGGGGTGGCTGTTAAATATTTGATAACTAGGTCCATCTCGAATTCACGATTGAACCCAGGCCCGCCACTGGACACCAGATAAGTTAATCCTCATCCACGCCAGACTGTCATCCTTCATCGAGAGATGGGCAAAGCTTTTTTTTTGTTTCTTCCTTTTTTGTGTTTTTAGAAGATTCCAATAAAATAGTGATTTCTAAGTCCCCCCAGCACCGCTACGGAGATATTAGGGCCACTACAGAGAAATTGGGGATTCTCGTCTGCCATATCTTTAAAGACTGACAGTCATCCGGATCACTGTGATGGCTGAAGTCAAGGCCCCCCTGGGGTATGAAAGGTGGGGGGAGGGGGGAGGGGGGAGGGAGACCATATCTGAACTGTCGATAAGCCGCCCCGGGCTCGTCCCACGAGAGGCTGATAACAACCACTTCATCCCCCTGCACGACCTTCGCCAAGTCGGATAGAAATATCATAGAGCTCCTTCGTACTGTTGTAGGGAGCACACTTTAAAACAGTAGCGTCCTATTAAAAACTGGGGGGGTGGGGGCGGATAAACGACGCCCCAACCCATAACTAGAAGTTATTGTTCTCTCGACCCCCCCCCCCCTAAATTTAACCTTAAATTCAAATTCAAATTATTCATCTTACATTCACTTGTGTGTGTGTGTGAGCGTGTGTATGTGTATACATTTAATCTGTCATAGTATTAGCAGAGGCTTAGCAAGGTAGGCACAGGTGCAAGAATACGATGGTAGATATGCTTATGTAATAATTATAATTGAATCCAGTGTCTCAAATTCCAAAAGTTCACTTGGGAATATTCGTCTAGGTGAAAAAAACAAACAAACAGAATTCCTCTTTATGAAATAAAAATACACAACTCTCCAAGGATAAGTCATAACAAGAAGATACATTTTTAAAAACATTTTTAATCACAAAGCTTATATTAAGCGTACTTGTATCAATTAGTTTGGACCATTCATGTAATTAAATTTGCAGTAGAACTAGACTAAAAATAAAAAAAAAAAAGCATTTATAAAAAATATATAAAAAAAGGGAGAGGAGGGACGACCTGAATTCGAACGCATGGCTCAAGCCTTCTCAGGCTTTTCAAGCCAACACGGTAACCACTCTGCTAGCGAACATGTTAGATAGTATTGTTATCTATTGTTTCTATAGTCTCGTCCTATTTTTCAGGTTTGTGTTCACTAACACTGAGATGACGACCTACAAAGGGGACTAATTCAGCTTATGCCACTTAAGTCAAGTACAATTTATTTCCCTTCTTTGAGATACCAAACGAAATATTTTATTACCAATAGTTAATTAACTAATATGTTTTTTTTTTTTTTTTTATTATTGATTCTTGTGTTGTCAGGTAAAAGAAATAAATGAGTGACATTTCAGCTTGATCCGGAATTGGGTGTTTGAGAAATTACGTGTACAAACTTTTACCAGACAGACAAAGAGACAGAGTGAGTTAATATCAGCTTTGTAAAAAATATTGATCATAAACTACTGACGCACAATATAACTTTACTTCAATAAAGTCACAAAATAAGACTTAACATGAAGTTTAAAACTTATTGACTGATGGACACATGTATAAGTATGTCTCCCCTATATGTATGCTTTAAAATCAAAAGTTCTAGTAGCAGAAATAGCATAAAAAGGTCACGTTCCTAATTAACTCCCTTTGCTAGTTTAGTATTCTGTGTAGAAGCTTGATCTTCCTGTTTACACTTCTCTTGCGACCTGGACGCATACACCACGTGACAGTTGGCCCCTCCCAACTCAATTTTTCAAGAAGCTAGAAGAGAGAAGAAATCGAGTCACGTACACATGATGTACGTATGTACCTGTACATTTACACAAAATATATGATACTTTAAAAAAGAAGCTTTTTTAAGCGAAAGAACCGTATAATTATTGCTATATTTTTTCAGTACTGCAAGATTTATTTCCTTTTTCTATTAAACGCAACAAAAGTAATTAATTACCACTAATTGAATGACTAATTAGTTGACATTTTGATTGATTCATCTGTTGTCATCGACAAGGAATACTTGTGTAAAGTTTCAACTTGATCAGATAATGGGAAGTGGGGGGAGAAATAACGTGTACAAGATTTGTACCAGACAGACAGACAAACAGACAGACAGAGTGAGTTCATATACGCTTTGTACAATCATCCCACTGGTGTGTAACACCTTTCACAGGTAAACATGTCATAACACTCAATTCAGCCACGACTTTCCACAAAATATGAACATCAAGACACTCAATGTTTTTAAGTCTTAAAAGTAACAAATGATTATTTTTCAATAGCTTATGTGGGCTTTTGTTAATCATCGACCCTCACGCCAGAGCCCGACGCATCATGATTGCAACGCCTCTGACTTTCCAGGATAGTGTAAGCCAAGCACTCATTATTTTATTGCGATAGTCCATTATATAAATATATATTTGTGTATTTATTCAATTTCAGCTACATATTTTACTTAGACGATCTAAGATGTCGAAAGGGGGCGGGATAGGAGAGGGCGGTTGTGGTTACCCACAATGTTTTGATAATGTTTGTGGGCTAAAAAAAAAAAAAGGTTTTCGTTGGGTCCCGCTAAAATCAAAAGTAGATTTAGCTTTTCCCAAGAAAAGCCCACCCAAGCCTGTAAGTAGACTGTTAATACCAGTAAAGCTCTGAACTGGATATTCCCGATGGTATAGATTTTATTAGTCAACACGTCAACGGGAATGCCCGTTGTCATTACAGGAATTTTTATTATTTATTTTTTTTACAGCCAAATGGCTCTTCATGGAAATATCTATTCAAACTTATAACACCAGCAATATACTTATTGTAGTCAGACACTTAAGACTTTCGTCTTCAAGGATGTACTGCCCTACCATCCTGTACTGCAGTGTTTCCCAAACTGGGGTACGCGTACCATTGGGGGTACGGGAAGAGTTTTCTAGGGGGGAACGCGTTGCACCTCATTTACTATGCTTGTTTTTCAATATCCATTTACTATGTTAATAAATTAAAGTGTGGTGTGGGTGGGGGGCGAGGAGTCCTCAGCATTACAAAATTATAAGGGGTACACAAAGGTCAACTGCTCCTGTGGTGCCGCTGTACTGTAGCGCACTTTCAAGTGGTTTCAAGTATGCTCTAAAATAAGTATTTTTATTGGTATTGTCTTTTTTGTTTTAAATTAGGAAACAGGAAATCTGCACCATAATATAAACCAAAGAAAGAAAACTAATAATATGTTGTGTGAGCGATAATTAAGCTCTTAACAACTTACGAATCATAGATTTTAAAAAAAAAGAACATTTTTTCCCCGCCCCAATTCCCCCTCACTTCTCAAAAAAAAATCTTAAGCGCATGTATAAATCTACTCAGGACAGAAGACTTACAAGTAAAGTAGAAATTATACATAAAACTCTGTACCATAATCCTAAAATAAAAAAAAATAAAAAAAACTAATAAAATACTCAGAAAGACAAACAAAGATAAACTCACATACCTCGTTCCTTATGCTAGGACCAAATTTGTACAAATGCTCCTTCTTCCCTAGCGCTATTAGAGAATGGAATGGGTTGCCTGAGCCAGCCAGGAAACCAAAATACTTGCCAGAGTTTAAGTCATTGGTTAATATAAATGACTATATGCATGACGCGTAGGACGTAATCATCTTTTTTGAAGTAACGTCTGTGTTTTATAAGAAAGGATAAGATATAAAATTCTAGATTGGTGATACACAATCAGACAGGGTAACATTAAAAGACGGTAGTTTATATTAGAAAACTGGATGGTAGTCCTACAGAAGATTTCAATTCGGTAATATACATCCAGACTTCAAAAAAAAATTAAATTGGACAGTAATCTAGACTAGAATACTGGATCTTGAGATGTGTCCGACCTTTTAAAGATTCTAGTTCGTTAATAGGTCTATAGATCAAAACTTTAGACAGCCTAGATGTGAGGATATCAATAAAGCTTGTCTTCGAGTTCAAAGATATATGAGGGTTGAGGAATTGGCTTTTTTTACGTGGCTACGTAGCCCCAGCTGTGACCGATATATTTTAAGATTGTTATATTATGCTGCGAAAAATTATATCGGCCTCGTGTGGCATTTAGCTAGCTTTTTTTTCCCCTAAATATATGCATTAATAAACTGTCAAATTTCTAGAAAAAATCCTTAGAGCCGTTTTCGAGATTAGTGCTCATGCAGGTTTCGGAGAGAGAGAGAAAGAGTGAGACAGAGATAAAAAAAGAAAGAGATAAAAAAGAAAATGAAAGAAAGAGATAAAAAAGAAAGAAAGAAAGAGATAGAAAGAAAGAGAGAGAAAGAAAGAGATAAAAAGAGAGAGAAAGAGAGAGAGAGAAAGAGAGAGAAAGAAAGAGAGATAGACAGAGAGAGAGAGAGATAAAGTGTGCATGTGTGTGCTTGCTGAATGTGGGAGTGAATGACAAGGAAATCTCGAATCTTCCAAATTACGTCATATGCCAGTAGTGACAAAACCCAACCTGATGTTGACAAGATGGCGGTGAAAGTTCTAAAAATAGACGTCACAATCGTTTTCATATCATATCAAAGCTGTTTAGATTTTTTTATAACGATTTGCTTTTCAGCCTTGAAGCAGGGAGTCTCACATTGGTTTTCAGCCTTGAAGCAGGGAGTCTCACATTGGTTTTCAGCCTTGAAGCAAGGAGTCTCACATTGGTTTTCAGCCTTGAAGCAGGGAGTCTCACATTGGTTTTCAGCCTTGAAGCAGGGAGTCTCACATTGGTCTTCAGCCTTGAAGCAGGGAGTCTCACATTGGTTTTCAGCCTTGAAGCAGGGAGTCTCACATTGGTCTTCAGCCTTGAAGCAGGGAGTCTCACACTGGTCTTCAGCCTTGAAGCAGGGAGTCTCACACTGGTCTTCAGCCTTGAAGCAGGGAGTCTCACATTGGTCTTCAGCCTTGAAGCAGGCAGTCTCACATTGGTCTTCAGCCTTGAAGCAGGCAGTCTCGCATTGGTCTTCAGCCTTGAAGCAGGCAGTCTCGCATTGGTCTTCAGCCTTGAAGCAGGGAGTCTCACATTAATCTTCATCCTTGAAGCAGGGAGTCTCACATTGGTTTTCAGCCTTGAAGCAGGGAGTCTCACATTGGCTTTCGGTGGCTTTAAAACAAAAGCATTGGAGTCATCACTAAAATAGAATCTCCCACATCTCAGACTTTTACGTCACAAATTGAGTTGCTCGTGGAAACGTTTCCTTGTTTCCTTGGAGATTTTGATGGAGGAAAAACTATAAATAACTAGCAATTTGTGGTGTATCCTATGTACAGTATAAAAGAAGTGTTACTGGGATTTATTTATTTTTACAATTCCTCTAATTAGCTTAAGACATTTTGTGATTTCAGAAAGATGGATGGACTCTGGATGGACATAACGCCTAAGCTGGTCTTTAAAGCGTTTCCGTTGGGCACCGCTGTTATGTCGACCACCTTCCAGCTCACCAAAAACAACAACAACCCTGCTATATATTAACATAGTAGAGTAAAGTTCCCCTCTCAGACCTTGCGATCTATGGGGCAGATGATGCTAACGACGTCTGTTTCTGTGGCCCACGGTCAACGAGAGTGTCATGTGGCCAGCACAACGACCAACCGCCTTTACTTTCCCCAACTAACGTCAGGTACCCAATAGAGTTGGCTGGACTCTGGGACGCCCTAAAAATCATGAAATTCGAAATCCCAGCCTTCACCGAGATTCGAACCCAGGACCTCAGGTTCAGAAGCCGAGCGCTTAACCACTCAGCCACCGCGCCCCCTATATATTAACATAATAATAAAGTTCAGTCTAGATGTAGTTTAAACTTTGTTTGACCAAACATTTCCTCGCTACATCTACGATGACACAATTCTTCCCATTCATGACATTGTTGTTGCTTATCTAGGTTTTATACACTAGAATTTATGTTTAAACAAATCATGCGGAAGTAATAAACCCTCTCCGTCTCCATGGACGCTTGTCAATGGGAATGAATAGAAAGGCGTGGTGCACATAGATAGCGGTCTTTATTATATACAGCTTAATAGCATGGGGGGCAAACTATTTGAGTTTTCTATTCAACACTATGTAGAGGATATTCGAAAAAGATTTAGTTATTTGAGATGTAAATCTATAAATAGAGCTTTCTCTTAGGGTTCATAAAAACTGTGTGAATAGAGACTATAGGGAGACACCTGATTGGTCCATGTAAACCATATGTCGCATATGAAGTCCCAGTAGAGGCCCGTGTTTTAATGACCCGCTCTCCAAATCAATTCATGAGATTTGATTAAACAAGGGCGATGCTGTCAAATTTGAGAGTAATCATTGAAACTAGGTAGACGTTCTTACTCAATGAGTTAAACTCTGCCAAGTCGTTGGTTTTCCTGTCTGATTCAGGCGACCCATACCATGCTCTAATGGCACTATGGAAGACCTTCATCAATAATTCTTTCATAAAGTAAAGACTAAGAGACTAAGAGATGTAATAGTCCTCACAACGGAAGGCGCTGTCAAAGGATTTCAACTCAAATGATATAAAGACACTAACGATAGTTCCCTCAAGCAGGGTCGGACTTGGGCCCCGCACTTTCAATGGGCCCCCGCTAATTCCAGGTCAAAGATATTAAATTAAAACCTTTAAACTTATAAATAATAAAAAAGGTTCCGTGGCTTCCTGATTTTACAAGAGCTCCTGGAAATCTCATGTTGTTGCAAAATTATACACACAAAAAAGTCATGGACATCTCCTGAACTAAAAAAAAAATCACGAAAAATAGACAAAATTGTCATTTCTGGGTGCCAATCCTAAGCGCGATAAAAAAAAAAGGCATTGTCAGCTTTCATTTAATAAAAATTGATTGCAAAGACAAATGTATTTTCTAAAACAAAATCTTAATTTTAACATTATGCTTATCCCTACCGAGACTGGGCCCCGCGCAATCCGTTTCGCATAGGGCTTCTCAATTGTTAGGGCCGGCCCTGCCCTCAAGGATCTGAGAGTCGACCGACACCCATGAGCAAGAAGAACTAGCCAGTAATCGCTCCTCATAGCGCGGAGTCGCCAGTGTCGTTGTTTGAGGCTAATGGGGCCAAAACGAAAGCCGACACAGAAATTAAAAAAAAAAAATAAAGAATAGCCAAAAAACTTCGATCATAGACAGGCCATATTGCGAGGTTTTCCAAAGCGAGGATCGAACTTTTAAAGTCCCATACCATCTTCGACTGAATAGGAAATAATATTAATCATCATCATCATCATCAAACTCCATTAGAGTGAGGGCTTGAGAGGCTCAAATCCTCTCTTGCAAAAGCCCAGGACAGAAACCCTGCTGTCTTGCGTAGTGCATACATGTCGCCATACAGGTCGAGAATTTTGGGTTTCCCAGACCTGTCGAGACGGAGATCAGCAAGTCTGGGGCAGTCAAACAGAATATGAGGCACGGTTTCCTCTTCAAGCACTAAGAATGTGGTGGCTGGGTGGAAAAGCGCTTTAACTTTCGAATCGGGGGTTCGAATCCTGGTGAAGAATAGGATTTATAATTTCTGGATCTTTGGGCGCTACGGAGTCCACCCAGCTCTAATGGGTACATGACATTAGTTTGGGAAAAGGAAAAGTCGGTTGGTCGTTGTGCTGGCCACATGACAACCTCGTTAACTGTAAGCCACAGAAACAGATGGCCTTAACATCGTCGCCCTATAGATTGCAAGGTCTGAAAGGGGAACTTTGATACTGAGAATATTTTATTTTTTTTATTACTATGTGGCTTTAAGCTGACTTGCTTGATCTATTTGTGCCAGATAACAAATCTAGAAGTAAAAGTGTAATGACCTACAAGTGGTGTGTTGACCTACAAGTGGTGTGTTGACCTACAAGTGGTGTGTTGACCTACAAGTGGTGTGTTGACCTACAAGTGGTGTGTTGACCTACAAGTGGTGTATTGAGTCATTGACCTACAAGTGGTGTTTTGACCTACAAGGGGTGTGTAGACATACAAGTGGTGTGTTGACCTACAAGTGGTGTGTTGACCTACAAGTGGTGTGTTGACTACAAGAGGTGTGTTGACTACAAGTGGTGTGTTGACATACAAGCGGTGTGTTGACATACAAGTGGTGTGTTGACATACAAGCGGTGTGTTGACCTACAAGCGGTGTGTTGACCTACAAGTGGTGTGTTGACCTACAAGCGGTGTGTTGACCTACAAGCGGTGTGTTGACCTACAAGCGGTGTGTTGACATACAAGTGGTGTGTTGACATACAAGCGGTGTGTTGACCTACAAGCGGTGTGTTGACATACAAGTGGTGTGTTGACCTACAAGCGGTGTGTTGACATACAAGTGGTGTGTTGACATACAGTTGTGTTCACTGAACTCATAACACATCGCTTGAAAGGCTCAAAAAAAAAAAAGAGTGCAGATTTGTGTATACAGAACAAACTATAGGGCGCAAGACGCCCCACACACTATTGTTGTATCTAGGCGCCTTGGTTCTTTTAAACGTTACTTATAAACATCTGTCTATCGAGTAAAGTACAAATATCATTAGCCAGTTAAGGGAGGCAATTCAGCTATCATGAATGACTTCTGTATTCACACTTTAACTGAGAACCCCCCCCCCCCCGAGACCACCCCTCTGAGTCCAGGACAATGAAAATAATCAGCGCCGCCCCCTTCCCCAACCGGTTTCCCTCTTTCTTTCCTGTTTTAACCTTTTCAAGTCGTTGTGTGTGTGTGTGTGTGGTGTTATAAAATTACAGGTAAAACAAAAAAAGTTATAACACTAGGTAAAAAGCTCATAGACTGGTACATAAGAGATGTGTCCGAATGGGAGTATACGAGATGTTCGTGTGGACAATACAATAAACAATTGCGATCTGCCTTCACTGTCCATATGCCTGGCTGAAGAGTCGCGTCACTTGAGTTGGTTGTGGCTGCTTTAAGAATATAGCGTAAAGGTCAGTTTTATAGCTTACCAGGAAGGAGAGCAGAAGTCTATCTTATCTTATCTTATCTTATAAAATCAGACGTTACTTCAAAAAAAAGAAGTTGATTACGCCCCACGCGTTATGCGTCTAGTCATGCATGTTGACCAATGACTTCAATTCTGCCAAGTCACTGGTTTTCCTGGCTAGCCCAGGCAACCCATTCCATGCTCTAATAGCGCTAGGGAAGAAGGAGCATTTGTACAAATTTGTCCTAGTATACGGAACGAGGAATGTGCCTTTATCTTTGTGTCTAATGCTTGAATGTTTTCTTGTCGAGTGTCCGATTAGGGTAGAGCTTGCGCTAATTAATGACCCTTTGACCAATGGGAAGGATGGATCTCCACCGACTCCACCTTCCCGAAATCCCCCATTTAATCACATCCGTTTTGACGAGATACGGTCTTCCTTGAGACATCGTCATGAGTTGTTGAATCGTTCCATACAATTCCCCAAACTTCTGACACCAAAATACCTTATAGAAAATTTAATAACTGTAATATTTTATATCAACTTCACCCCTTCTCTTATTCCTTAGTCTGTTGAAAGGTAGGAGCACCACTCAAGATCTGTCCTCGGTATTTCTCCATTCATCTTTCTCTTTTTCCTTTAATAGAATCTTCGTCAAACTCGTCCAATCTTTGATGTTATCTTCCCGTCGATTTCTCTGTCTGTCTCTTCTTTTTCCTGGTACTGTTCCCTGTAGGAAAGCTCTTTGCAAACCCTGATCATATATAGATTTAAAAAGAGATGGCTAAGAATCAGTGTTCAATTTGTTTTGATGCCCATTACTCTTTCATCAAAAGCATGCTACGCCCATGGGGAAAATCCCCGAGTTCGCTACACCAGATTTTGAATCAAATAGATTTCGCTCTTGTTGCCACATTAATTTAAAAAAAAACAAGCCACGCCCCTCTAGTTATTTCTAGTTATTATTATGGTTTTAATAATTTACATGTGTCCTGTTTTTGATGCAAATCATATGCAGTAACCAAAGGGGGGACATAATCCTTCAGAGCCAAAAGTCTTCACTGTCTGTTTTCTTTTATAAGTATCCAGACCTGCGATACTCTCAGGTTTTAGCTTGACAGTATTTCTGTCACACACGTATCATACGACAAGGTAGACATCAGCTCATCCCCCCCTGAACCCATCGGAAATTTCGCAATACAAGACAGCGAAAAAAAAAAAAAGCGCCGATTTCAATGTCCCACCTACGTCATGGCAGAGCGTGTGAAAAAGTCGCGGCTTGTCAAGTGGCAGAAGTGAGGGTTAAAGGGAGAGTATGCTAATGTGCTTCAACTTTTTTTTTCCAAATGTGTTGGCTGAAAGTACCTGATCGTGGGCTAATTATATTTCACTTCATGCTATTTTTATACACGGACTAGCTGATACCCGTGCTTCGCTACGTTGGAAAAAAAAAGTTAGACAAGTTGATATATGCTTTTTACTTAGAACTGAACATCCGTCTCCACACAAACACACCAATTTTAAGATTTAATCTGATTAAAGACCTTCAGTTATCGCTAATATTTCTTTACATCGAACACACAGCATAAATATTCTACATATTTTATTTATTTTATAAAATCTATGTATTTTGTCTTTTTAAATCATTTGTACAAAAAAGTGGTAATAGCAGTATGGTGAAACTTATAACTGATAAAATGCTATGACAACCTTAATGTCACCTTTATGCTAGTTTAAATTATAAGTATTTAAATTGTACCTTTTTACTTAAAAAAAAAAAGAAAGGAAAAATTTTTTTAAAAACATTTATTCATATACTAGTATTTGTCCAGGTTGTAAATGAGGGTTAATCTTGAAGTTATTGTTACTTTGTCGACATTATCTTGTTTTGTAAATTTTAAACCAAAGCCTAGCATTATGTTTGAAGTTCGTGTATTAGATAAATGCCAAGTTACATGACAACATTTCATTTAATATTATAATTGAATATAACTGATGGTCATATTATGGATCAAGGTTTAGGTCGGGTTTGGACAATCTCAGGGCAAAACACACAGACTCTTAGCAGAACCACAAGGTTTATCACAAACACACTGTGTTCCGATTAGAGTCTTCTGTCAAGTATAACATACTCTAGCACACTTTGGATACACGCTCTACTGACCTAATACACATCACATACACTCTCTTGACCTAGTACACATCACATACACTCTCCTGACCTAATACACATGATATACACTCTCTTGACCTAGTACACATCACATACACTCTCCTGTCCATGTACACATCACATACACTCTCTTGACCTAGTACACATCACATACACTCTCCTGACCTAATACACATCACATACACTCTCATGGCCTAGAATACACAAGTACACGACCTGTGGAGGTTGGTCCAATGAAGAGATGTATTTTCCAAGTCCCCGCATATCTAAAATGCAACAAACGAAATCTCTTTAAAGATTCAAAAGATACAAAAAATTTATTTCTCAATTCATTATAAAACATTTGATTTCAAATCATTTATAAAACACTGTGTTATTCAATATTTAATCATATTTAATAAGAATAATAAGAAGAATAAAAATAACAAATCAACATCTGAATCAACCTTGTAATTTGATACCAAGAAGGCCTACATAATCTTCTAGATCTAACTTATTGACCAGATTTCTTACACAGATATACAAGATAACAGGCAAAACTAAAAGCAGTTAAACTGTGTGTAGACAAACTGGCACAAATTGTTATTTCATTTTGAGATACAATTTTATAACAGCACACATTTTTTTAAAAAATGTATGATTTAATTAGTTTAGCTCTACCCCAAGAAAAATTCTGGCCAAAGTGGAATACTGCAATGACGCAATCGTGTCGTCTGCACAGTACGTCACTGTTTTAACACTTCATTTTAAGTTGTTTTTTTTTCAGCTGAGTTTCTTGAGATTTCTGTGTTTTTTTTTTTTTTTTGCTTTACTTTATTTCATTTAATATGCATACTGCCCATATGATTTTTAGAGTAGACTCAGCAGGAACAAAAACGTGAACATCGAATGAATTGAGACTTTTAAATGTGCATGTGTCTAACACAAGACTGACTTTGGGTAAAAGTAACGAGACCTAGGTTGAAAGCAAAACAGATGATTGAAATACAAACAGATTCAGATGAAAGCGCTATGGGGGCATGTGTACAGGTTACATCAGAAAGACAATTAGGCACACATTGACTGGACACAGAAGGTGGGTCAGTCAACGCCCTCGGGTGACCATCAGAAAACATGAACTGGCTGGACAAATGGTGCCGCAAAGTATCCAGTGGTTCTCACTGCGATCGGACCACACACACAAATCATCAAAAGTTTCGCATTAAAAAAAAAAAACACAGATAAACCCAACCATCTTCGACACTAACCTATACAATATACTTCTCATACAAACACATCCATCCAAACAAACACGGCTAAAAGAAACAAACAAGCTGAAGCTAAAGATAACCACGTGGACAAGTGGTGCCCGTGTGTTCCACATGGATGCACACAACAGGTCCACCTATCTGGGATTTAACTCTTTCTCTCCGTAATTATTTGTCCACGTTTTGAAGGAATTCTTCATTTGCTCATGACTATTTCACTACCCTTGTTATGATTGGGCTTCAATAGCTTTGTTGTGTGTTATCAGAAAATGTTTTATTTGGTATAGAATTAAAGGGAAATGCATGTTCTTTTTATATAATTCAAAGTCAAGTTTAAAAAATTGAACTTTAATTTAATGAATTCAAAATAAACGATGGTATTGTCGATTAGGAGAGAAAGAGTTAAGACCTTGAGAAGCAGAGAATGAAAAATGCTTACTAATACCAAGGTCAGAGATCAATATTTACATCAAATAAGCAAGAGTTCCTTTTGAGTCACGTGTCAGATTCATTCAATCGCCTAAAATTTCAAAATTAACATAAATATGTATTAAAAAAAAGGTGACTGTGAACTGTTCAATACAGAGAATTGAATTGAGTCATATCCATCACGATTGGCTGCGACGATAAGGCACGTGACTAATGACAATTTGCTAAATATTATTCAAAGAGGTCAATACCAATTATATATTAATACACATTGTCTTATGAAGTTTGGAGACATCAGTCACTTATAGTGTGGCAATCTCTATATAACATAAAATGTACATATAAAACAAATGAAAGCTCTTAGGGAAGAAAAAAACATAAATAACTTACAAAGCTGAACAAAAAATATTATACAGAAATCAGATTACTATTTCATTGCCTGCTTCTATCGACACAGTTTCCACAGCATTGTGTTCTCGATATAGTTACCTCCCCTGTAACTAAAAAACAACAAAAAACAAATCGACTCTGCAAATAGTGATACGACTCTGCAAACAATGATACGCATTAAGATGGTTTTAATAATGAAAAATAAAATAGTATAAAAAAAATATGCAAGGGCTATTAAGTTGGTACTACAAGCAGGAAGTGACCTTTCGCAGCACTATAGTCCTACAGACTACTGTCCTACTCTTTGATATCTACAGACTTTCACTGTTACCGATTCTCCCGCCCCGGCCTACCATGTGTCACGCCCCGAACGGCACCCTATGTTATCGGTTTCTGCACTAATCCCTGAGTTCATTATGTCCCAGCGCCCCCCGCGGGCTTTGGAAAAGAGCTCGGGCGATTACAGAGGGTGGTGTCATATTAGCATTGTAACGTACGCCCCTTATCCAACAATTTATTACACCGAGATATACACTGTCTTGTAAGTGCCCCCCCCCCAAAATAGACGAGGCACCCAATCACCTTTAAAAGAAGCGGCGTACCTTTAGCGAGGGATCGGGGGGGGGGGGGGGGTGATTACAGTCAACTAGAGTACATTTTTATACAGTATTATATAACGACACTGGGGTGTTCCTCAGCATACGTAATACGCCCCTGCTATCGTTTTGTATGCCACCGTTACTTGAATTCAATGGATACGACAATGTAAGACGGCTAAGCTAGAGCGGCTATCTAAACCAACCAGACAAAGGCGTTGTCTACAGAGCTTAATAAGTAATGTCAACTCTCATTTTTTTTTTACACTCGCTAGGGGGCTCGGCGAAGGGATTAGCCCGCTGACATATTTACTAAATCGTATGCCTGCTAAACAATGTCACTTTTCATAGGGCTACCACGTGACCCTGCGAATGTCTCAAATTCCAAGCATGCAAATATTTTGTCCTAATTAGTTGATGAGCCCCAAAAACACAAGATAACATAACCCTGCCCCGCCCATCCAGGGTGTTTACTTACAACCTAAGAGTCCCAGGTAACTAAGTTATCCATTGGTGTATATACACAAACATGTCAAAATGATGGGTTTAAATGACTCATCTTTAAGTCTATTGTATGAAGCGATGAAGAGACATTATAAAAAAAAAACTATTAAAAAAAAACCCAATAAACCTAGATCTATGTTTATGCAATCCAATATGTGAACAACAAAAAAAACTCAAGTAGAATTCAGCTACAAGCAGCGCAATATGCCTACTGTAGACTGCGGTGTCATTTAATGGCCTGACATATTTGCTTTCCGAAAAAAATGTTTTACATTCTTGAGATAAGCCCAAAAGAGAATGTTCGAGCAACTCGTCTAGCAGACGACACAAATGTAAGAGCGCATAAACATAGGTTTAGAAGGTAGGTGATAAAACTCCTCCAAAACAACTTAGTCCAATAAAGTCATGCAGAGCCGGATGTTTTGGTCAGTGACAGCATGAAATGACTTTGCAGTTTGGAGTTTTTTTTCTGTATTGTATTTACATAAATTGAGAAATACTTCAACAGAAAATAAAAAAAAAAAGACTTATACAAGAGCCAAAAAAAAAAACAAAAAAAAACTTAAGAAAACTCTAAACAGCACTAACCTATATTTTCAACTAGCAGAAATACCCAGCGCTGACCCTTGTTAATTGTACAAGATAAAATAAAACCTAAACAAATTATCTAAAATATTTTCTTGTTTAATCTAGGGTCTTAATGGTTATGTCAAAAGGAGAAGGTTCAAACACCTCCTAAGACCTCTGCAACAATCTTGGGAATACTGGGGATTACTCATGCCAAGTTCATTAAGATTGGCCAAAAGTTGTGATATCTATTTCTACATGCACACACATACACATTTTTATTTGCTTTACGTATAAGATGACAGGACATAGGTGTGTTTATAATGTAATTAAATCACTAGCTGATCAGACATGATATGGTGTTCTCAGTTCTGACACCAATTATATAAGATCTGACACAAAATGCTCTGTGATTACAAACAAAACATATAACATCAAGAAAGGTCAAAGGCACAGTTCAAATATGTACACACATTAGAAAAGGAAGCACTTGATTGGTCCCATTCATCAATATCACTTGCCTAAATAACATTATTTGATCACTTACCTACATAACATATTACTTCATCACTGACCTATACAACATATTTTTTTAATCACTTGTCTACATCACATATATTATTTTATTAACAATTCTAATATAAAAATTGACAATGATGTTAAAGTAATGTGTTACTGATGTGTGTGTGGAGGAAAAGGGAAGGTAAGTGAGGTCAAAAAAAAAAAAGAGAGGAGGAAACTGCAGCTATCACATTGAAGTCTTCCCATCAATCACTAGTCCCTCATCTCGAGATGTCTGAGTTATCACAGAAGGAAATCAAGCAGACGTAACTTTTAAACAAAACTAGATCTGGAGAAGGCTGATGGTGGGGGTGGGGGGGGGGGGGGGAGATTGTGGGGGTGCTTAAAAAGGTGATCCTTTATTACAGGAAACACACTTCTTCTACACCTTTTTAAAAATCAATGTTTCAGGATGTCATTAACATTTTTTTTTTATATTTTTAAATTTGTGAAAAATGAATTTCAAAAATGATATCTAGTATTTTCTTCAATGGCAGGCAAAGAATGTCTTTAATAATACCGCTACTATTGATTATATTTCACATTATTTGAAACAAAAACCTTTAATTAAAAAAAAAGGGTGGGGGAGGCCATGCATATCCCAACATTGCCATTCTTAATTTATGTTATAAAAAAAAACTATATACAGAAAACAAGAAGAGGATTTATAATGCAAACACATGTGTAGGAACTAAGAATGCGATTCTTATCCTATCTTATAAGATTCTTGTGTACGATGACTTAACCTGTGTAGTGTGTACAATTGGTCAAACAATACAATTTTAAAAGCCGACTAGCAAGTAGCATAAAGAGATGTTTTACTCCGGATCTGCTGTCTATAAATAGAACATTAAAAAAAAGGGGAGGTAACGTTAACGATTTTTTAAAAATGCAAGCCTGACCGAATTTAAATAAATAAAAGTCTTGTGTACTCATTGATCTTCATTGTGTAATTCACCAACTTACACTGTGGGGAGGCGTACAGGGAAAAGGAGGGGGGGGGAGGAGGGCTTACTCTTCAATGGAGTGACTGTTGGCAGACGTACAAGCCACTGGTAGGGAGAACTTCAGTAAGAGACGCATGTTTTTGTTTGTGTCACTGGATCTACAAGCTCCATTGGCAGGCCTCCATTCATTTGAAAGAAGCTGGTCTACTGAATGACCCGCCACGCCCCCCTGTCTCGAGCTTTTACAAAAAACATGTCTATAACTCTAAACATTTGTTTTAAAAAGGGGGGGGGGGAAGACAAAAAAAATATCCTTTAAAGAACCACAAAACAAGAACGGCACAGCCCACCTACAAAATATCACAGGGGAGGTAATCAGAGAGGAGGTACTCATAGATTAAGGTTTTCTGCATAACATTTCAGTGAATTATCTTGAAAATATTTTACAATATTTCACATTTGTTTGAGTGTATTGGCAGAGAAACAATTACTAAACAATTTAAATAATTAACAAAAATTTAACAGCTCGAAATGCAATATTTATGTTAATTAGAGATTTTGATTTTTTTCTTTAAATTACATAAAAAAATCAAACTTATCAACCGTTAACTTTAGACATACACTATATCTCCAATCTATATACAAGCCCATCCATCAGAATGCTAGAATAATTAAATCATAAACTGACAGCTCCAACCCCCATAAATCATTTCTCCCTTATTAAGAAACAAGAAGCTCTTTTGCATCAGCGAGAGAATGGAACATTGACCTTTCAGTACTTGCTACTCAGTTCTAATGAACTAAAAAATGCTTGAAAATTTAATTAACACGCATACAGACATCAAGAAGCCATGGTTTCCCAGTGGCATCCAAATCTAGAGAGATACACTCTTTTATTTAACTATACGCTTAGGCTAAGCTGATAAACGAACAATAATTTTTAAAATGCGAACTTGAAAAATTAATATTAAAACTAGCACACAAATAATCCAGTATGTATATAGGCATTAAATTAATCAGTACTTAAGGCGCCTTACTGAAATCCCAGTGTTGGCTCTTGTTCAATACTTGCCAGAGAAAGTGACTTCAAATTCCCACAAATATTTTGAAGCTTTCTTAAGTCAGTCTGTTAATTTTCAAGTACATTATTTACAAACCAAGAAGGCTTAGAGTTCCAGCCCCGGGTGTTGAAAAAGTAGAATGTAAAAAAACACAGAAAACAAAAATAGAAATCACTTCAGTATTGCTCCATGACCAGTGTGACGAATCTGCAGTCCAGATACAGTCCAGTTGGATGATAAATTAAAGTCAAAGTCAACTCTGCTTCCGAAATGTTCATGGCTAGTTCGGAAGAGAGTTCCGTCACAAGAAGCAACAGAACCTCTTCCAACCAGCCTTCTTCAAGCTGGAGCTGTGTCTGTCTTGAATGGACAACTTTTTCCTAGACTTACGAATTTCTTTGGAGCGGCCGAGGTCTGTGATGTTAAGCGCCGCCAGAATAGCCTGGTCGAAAACGTCTTTCAGGTTCTTCTGGGTCAGCGCCGAGCACTCCATGTAGCCCACAGCCCCGATGTCTTCAGCCAGCTTGGCCGCGTCACTTTCGGACACTGGCTTCTCCTTGTAGCCGGCCAGCTCGATCAGGATCTTGACGTCGTTGCGTAGGTCGCACTGGGTGCCCACCAGCATGATGGGTATGTCCCTGGCGTGCTTGCGGATCTCGGGCACCCACTTCTCAACGACGTTGTTGAAGGAGGTAGGGGAGACGACGCTGAAGCACAGCAAGAAAATGTCCGTGTGGGGGTAACAGAGGGGACGAATGGTGTCGAAGTCATCCTGTAGAGACACAACAAAATATAAGTATATATAAGACCAAATCATTTAGTTAATAGCTGTACAGTAATGTATACAATCATTGGATATCTTTATCTGAGTAGCCCAGTCCCTGCTAATGTTCACAAACCTTTGTTCATATTGTTAAGGCCCTAGTCAAATCGTTCAAGCTGTCGGTGTTATGTTATTGAGTGACGTCAAAATTACTCTCGAACCGTGTCGAATTTGGGTCATATAATAATGAATTTGAGATTACTTAACCATTATTTAATAACAACAACAACAATAATATTATTAGATCTAAGAACACTTCCATTGCCTGACAGAAGGCGGTACTGCTGCAGACCCGCCACATCACGAGAAAAATTCCTCAGAAGACACTGATAAAGGGACAACAATGAATTTTTAAAAATTATTTTTAACAAAACTCGACCCTGGATGTGCCACAGAATGAATACTCGTTCGTTTCTAACATAATAATAATAATAATAGTGATAATAATAATAAAGAGAATCGCATCTCAAAGTTCAAAAGTTAACTTAACACTCGACTTGTGTTAGTTAATGAGTTAATTTTTCCTGTGCTAAACGTCTTCAGAAATCATAATGAGCATGAATGCCGCAATAGGAAAAGAGACGAACTAGCGTCATCATCGTCATTGTCACATCCAAAAACAAATGGAATAGATCACAACTTACATACAATGGAACCAAATATACCCGGAAAGTCTCTTGTTTTCAAAACTCTAAAACTAAAACTTTTTTTTTATATTCTTGTCAAGAAAAATATTCAAGAATTTAAAGTGAAAAAATTGCGATGATTAAAAAAATAAATAAATACACAAGTAAGAAGGTTTGAGTTTTTAGTTTTTTGGCACATCGGCACACTTTAGGCCATGTCGTGCCCGTAATCCCTGAAAGGTTACTCTCCCTTCATATCACAAGAGCTAAATTTTATTTAGTTAAGTTATTAAAAACAAGGTCTATTCACAGTTAAAATAGTATTGGTAGTGAAAATTTAATAATTTAGTAAAAATCTTTTTGTAAATATTATATGTACACAATTTCACAAATCAAATCTTCGTAGATAACCCCCACCTCCCGGACAGGGCCCAGTACCTTCCCAGGGTCGACCTTGTCCAATAGTGTTTTTAAGTTTTGCGCTCTAAAAAGAATTTCCCCCTAATATCCTGGAATCTGGGGCAATCAAAAGTAAGAAAGAAAATATTGGCCCAAAAACAATGCAATTTTTGGAAAGGGAGAATCAAGAAAATGGTAATTGCATTATTGTATAGACCTGTAAAGGGACAGAAATTCAAAACATTTCCAAAACAGTACCAATATTAATAACAATAGTGTTTTAATCTCTGTACATAAAACTACATTTACCGACACAGTAGAGAAAAAAATCTACAACATAAGGTTGGTCTCCACTGTTTTGACTGCCACGCTAACAAATCCAGTTCCGGCGATGACTAGTTAGGGCGTTTCATTTTAGATACAAAACTTTTGTAAACTTTTTTGTCTTCCTACATTGAGATATGGACTTGTAGTGCCAGGGGCGTCGCTACAAGGCAAGAAGTGGTTCTACCAGAGTTAAGTCAAGCACCTGGTTCTCTCTACAAGGCAGGCGTCGGTCAACGAGGGAGGGGGGATCGTCTGATATGGCCTCTTGTCGATGTGACATGTCATCTGGCCTCTTGTCGATGTGACATGTCAGCTGCCAGACGAGAATAGGACGCGGATATACTTAGATGGCCCAGAGGCTAGTGATATATTACACTAATAATACAGTCCAACAACAGAAAAACTACTAGGGTGCCATTCACTGATTTAGTGTGGTTTTTTTTTAAAGGGCGGGGCCATGTGGTTTACGGCATCACGTGACTGATTACGTCTGAATGACGTGAAACTATGAATGGAGCGCCGAGTATCGACATGTTCCCTACAGAATGGAGCTAAATTGATTCCTTCGCTACTTTCTTTATCGAGTTTACCGCTTGACCTAATTACTGGAGCACGACATGGAATGAATCGACGCAGTTTGTACTTCTGCCACAACAACTTCGAGTCGGATAGAACAAGATATAGTGTAAATAGGCAGTCATTTGACCGTGTCGACAAGCATGACTCATTATCCTCCCCACACCCACGAGCGCATACACACACACCTTTTTTAGGGACTTCATCCATGAATGAGGCCACATCCATGACGTGTTGACAACGCAATTCTACGAACACATATATACGCACACACATACACGCAACGCCCTTCTACACACATGCACACACGCATGATTGTAATGGTTCTTAAACTAGATCTAGATCTTTCTGAAGGGGTAGATAACTAGTTCCAAAGTCTCGATAGGGGGGTCTGTCGGATTGTTTGTTACATGATCTGCGGTTCGATTCCCATCGATACCATCGTAGATGCCTCGCAAGACAATGACATCTCATCTAATCCGTGGTGTGGTACCATACACTGTACTATAACATAACCAGGATGGCTGCCTGGTCGTGCGGTTTGCGCGCTGGACTGTCGTTCAGATTTATCGATGGTCCAGGGTTCAAACCTTGCCCGCTCCCATCCCCCGTCGTCCTGCGGGAGGTTTTGGACTAGGATGTAATTATCTTCAACTCTGAAGGAACATCCGAAACATGTCAAACATTTTACAAACAAACATTTAACTCAAAACATACAATGCGTACACGGTTAAAAAAAATATAGTATGTCGTTAACTTCCTATAGAGCAGGGGTTCTCAACCTGTGGATGGCGACCCCCTTGGGGGTCGATTGACAATTAGCCAGGGGTCGCCTAAGACCATCGAAAATATGGATTGTTGTTGTCTATTCTTCTTTTGCTGTATGTGTGTGTGTGTGGGGGGGGGGTCGCGGCAGAGTGGGGGATTGTAAGAAGGGGTCACCGAGCATGAAAGGTTGAGAACCGCTGCTATAGAGTCACAGAACAGTATCCTCTACAAAATGTAGTGCTAGCCTCACGACGAGGTATGTTGTTAGAAGATCAGCTCACCCCCATGTTGGATGTGTGTGTGTGTGTGGGAGGGGGAGAGGGGGTGTGCATATAACGTCCATAATGGCAGAGGCGATGTAATAGTTAAGAGAGACGCAGTGGACTGCTCTAATGGGGCTGTTGCCCAGTTCCCCCTCTTTACTAGGAACTTTATTTCGTGACGTGTTCATTTAGGTATCTCTCCCTCCCCCTCTCTCGCACCCACCCATCCCCACTACCAAATGAAGGTCTACGTTTTGCCGTAAAGACATGTTGCCCACCCATCCAGCGTCTGTCTCTCCCTCTTTCTCTCTCTCTCTCTCTCAGTTTCACTATAAGTATCATTTATTGCCCCCACTCCCTACACAAACACGTCTGCATTCTACACATTCTACACTTCTTACAGGGCTAGAACATAAACAGGCCACTGTGTCTGGAATCAGGTACTCCTTCCCATTACTGACAGCAAAGACATGTCACAGGTGTCATGCGACATCTACCTCTCCCCCCCCCCATACCATCCGTGCCACGTGAAGATTAGTTGAATGAATCCAACTGACAAATCAAAATACTATTTGAACCTCGTATTCAGAGCGTGCACGCACGAGAGAAAATAAACATTTCATAGAATAGAAGCAAGGATTGTCTCTCTTAAGTGCTATTAATAGAACTGTCGTCGTAACGGTTTAGTAATAAATTGATACAATCTCAGTTGTCAATAAAATATATAGCATCCTTTGTGACTGACACTATAAAACGATTACATTAGCGTAATAAACATATCACATCCGGTGTCTTCAGTAGTCCTCAAACGACGACATTATTTGCTCAACACTCGCCAAACTGTCAAGTGTACAAGTGTGAATACTGGGCGTAACGGATAGAGCCTCATGTTTGATTTCACGGGGACTGGTGGAGTTTTGCTTCCCAATGACAGCGTCCTCGTCGGCGCCTATCTAGGCAGGGAAATGTAATATGAATTCACAATTAAATGTCCCCACATCCCGCTGATACTATATTGTTTCTACTGGTACAGTGATGCTCAGCCTATACACCTGACAAACTCTCCACAAGTAGAACATGCGCATTCTGACGCAGCAAACAGTAGTTGAGAACCAGTAATACCGTAGTACCTGGTTACGTGTGCGAAGATAAGGGAGGGAATTTGGGGAGCCAGTTGAAACGAAAAATTCAAAAAGTTTGATCATTAAAAACTTAAAAGAGTCGTCTCTTCTTTTCATTCTTAATATCAACCACCCCCTCCCCCCCCCCCCCCAAAAAAAAATTAATTATTTCCTGTTGTCCGTTGCCATATTTTCCGTTGCCATAAAAGGGAGCGCTTGATGTTTTGTTGTCGGTATTAAGACACCAAATGAAATCTAGCAAGAAAAATGATTAAAACTCGAGTCCCAAGGATGAGGGTTATTAATACAGACCTAAGCAGAGTGTTGTCTATTATTTCGCATATCCTGCACCTACACAGTTTATATAAAAAAAAACACCGTGAGAATCGAGAGCTTTTCAGGCCGACAGGGGGAGAGAATTATGCTAATTTTGTATTTGCCAAAAGTCGCCGGATTCACGTCTGCTATTTACGTCAGCTGTTTTCAAAACGTTAGCAATAGCGTGTCATTCAAAAAAAAAAAAACGGATCCAAACATAGGCCATGTTTAAAGACCCAGTTCAAGAAGAGCCCCCACGTAGTGTGTTGAATGGTAACAAAAGAAGTATAAAGCCATACTTGTTTTTTAAAGAATAAGTTGTAATTGATACAGCAAAGTATTGATATTTCCATACCCTCATCCACCGTTTCTATTTTGTTTCCATTGTCGAAATACATACAGATAATATTGTACATGTAATAGCTGCTGAACACTTTAAATATAGAAACAGATCTGTTTTTTTTTATTTTTTTATTTAAAACTAACAAATAGTGAAAATCTATGCATATTCATGAAGTGACACTGGAAATGAATGGAAGAGACTATAAACCAAAATGTGATCTCGAGATAACAAGCTGGCACAGAGCTTTTCATGCACACCGCCATCCAAGACAGTGCAGAAGGTGCGCACTATTAGTGACTAGACTGGGAAGGATGTTGGCATTAGAGAGAGAGAATGATTTCCGCCCAAGTCTAGAGCCGAGATGACAATGCTGTACTCAGGCAGATGTCCTATGTGTTTGTCTTGTCTCCATGTAAATAAACATCTATGTCTCGTTGAGTTGCCTCCCTTCAGTTATTACAATATATATATATATATATATATATATATATATATATATATATATATATATATATATATATATATATTATATATATATATTATATATATTTATATATATATATATATATATATATGCCTACAATGAATTGTATTTCCCCTTGCCGGTAGTCCCAGAGAAAGACAATTAGCACATGAATGATAAGTCACTTTTTTTTGTATTTCATGAAAACTTATATAAATATGAATAACTTTTAAACTAAAGACGATTGTTATCATAGCTCATACATTACAGACGGCTATTTAAAAAAAAAAAGATCATTATGAACCTATGATTGGACCCATGTGTTAATGTAGCGGTTCTATAGATTCAAGCTCAACTAAGTACCTTGATCCCCCGGCTGATTCAGGAAACCCGTTACATACTCGACTGCCACTTGAAAAAATGATAAAAGGAGAAAGGGGTGTTGGGGGGCATGTCTCCAATTGAGCGTGCACTATTTATAAAGGGGAGTGACGAGCTGACTATGATCCCTAATAAATGTGTCTCTTTGATTTAGACTCGCCTTTTCCTCCACCACGATAGACTAGATGTCACTCGTGGAAAAACAAAAACAACACAAGCTATAAAGGGACACCATTTTTGAGCTGCACATACAAGACAATACCTTCTTGCTTGGCTAGCGAGAGGGGGAAGTGTGACCACTGTCCATTAAGGATTATACATAATGCATTGCCCGTGTTGCGTTTCTATCTCTGATGTTTGAATCGTGATATAGGCCGTACACCCTGTCTGTGTTCCCAGCAGTGTGTGATCAACCTGCGGGGAATTGCCGTTCCCTACCACTAGCAGGGCAAACAATGTCTACCAGAGGCAGAAGTCGAAACCATGAACCGTCGTATCAATTATAACAAACGCAAACTTAAAGAAGCACGCGATTTCAATCCGTTCTTGGCGGTGGTACACTGTGGTCTACTAACAGGCCGTGAGAAAGAGACAACTCAGACAAAACACACACAAAAAATAGCCAATTAATTGTTTGAATTTACGTCACGCTATTGATGTGTCAATTATAATGAAACGTGACAGCCACAAGAGAACTCTTCCCTTAATTAGGTCTTCATCCAGTCCAGAGACGTCAGGAATATATGCTTCCATTTAAAATGATAAAAGACAGATCTAAGTCTAGTGCTAGAAATTAACAGACTAGATTTGTGATTTGAGGCACATCGGCACAATTTAGGCCATGTCGTGCCTGCAGTCCCCCAAGGACCACTCTCTCTCTAAACAACAAGGGCCAGATTCTATACAGTCATATCATTAAAATCAAGGTCTATTCACAGTTAAAATAGTAAAGGTAGTAAAAATTTAAATATTTGGTAAAAATCTAATGTAAATAGTGCATGTTCACAAATTCATAAATCAGATCTTTGTAGATGGCTCCACTTCCCGGATAAAGCCCAGTACCTTCCCAGGGTCGACATTATCAAATAGTGCTTTTAAATTAGTGGCTCTAAAATTAACAGACTAGATGAAAATATACATCCTACAATATTTGGGGTGGGGGGTGGGGGTGGCTGGGAGGGTACGATTGGAAGAATGGATTGGGGGGGGGGGGCTAACTTGTTTCTCGATGACTCTCGTCACCCCACATTGTGATTTGATCTTTAACTCTTTCTCTCCTAAATGACGATACCAACGTTGATTTCACCAGAATATGGTAAATAATTAAGGAGAGAAAGAGTTAACGTAGTGGGTTTTTTTTTGTTCACACTGAAGAAGACACGGTGACTTACGTTCGCGGACACATTTTTGGCACTCGACAGTTGGCTCGGGTCGGGTTTGAGTGGCAAGTCCGGCACCTCGTTGCCGACGTCAAAGTCTCGTCTAACCTACACGGGAACAATCATCAAACACCGAAGAGGCAGCAGGGATGGCCTGGAACTAGGCAAACTGATGAGGACATGTCATACCTACGGCTGCTTGGTACTAATAGAAAGTACAGCTCCTCGAGACAGGTTGGAATTTTTATTAAAAAGCGAGGGGGCGGGCGAGTGAACTTCCCATCACGGAAGAAATGGATTTTTTTTAAACAGCTGCACACTTAATGTATTAAAGTGTTGAGGTCATCCATAAATATCAACGCTTTAAAGTAATTTGTGTTGTAGACTAAAAGTACCTACTTAACTACTATATAAATATAAACATTTTTTGTATTGTATGCTAAAATGACCTACTTAACTACAATATAAATATTTAGAATATTTATGAGAGTTACATAAATGACCTACTTGACTACTATATTAATATAGAATTTTTTTTAGTAACCAGTTCATGGTTTCTAGTAGTCTTGTAAACAGATATATCACGGTTATAATTCAAGTAGCTAGCAAGTGGAGAATTCTCTTATTAGCCAAACCGAGATGCAGCCACAAGCTAGCTTAGCCTTTATTATTACATACACAATGACACAACGAATTGTGCAATATAATTTTGTTTTTTAAAGTATTCTTATCCATTCTTCTTCTAGCGTGGTTCTCATGCCCCGAACAAGTGCATTAAGCGTGCTTAGGTTAATCCAGCACAGCACACAACCTAACAAATCCGCCCACGCCGCCCAGTCAGCACGAAGTCTATTCAAAACCAGCTTACCCGAGTCTATTGACGAGGGTTTTTTTTTTTTTTTTTTACACGCACGACTCGTAGCTCCCTGACATGTATACACCTCAGCAGTAAAAAAAAGTAATGATAGCATTACAGTTTAGTTTTCTTTAAAAGCGTTTACTCTTTTTATTAACAAAAGAACAGTTTGCAATAATTTTATAGATTTTCAAAGAAGTAATAAAAGGATAAGAGAAAACAGGTTGTAAGTGTGAAAACAATGATCGGGAATACCCACACAAACATGGGCACACACATCTATTTGGGAATATGTAAACACACTATTTACACCAGTTCCTATTTAGTTCAGAGTGTGATAAAGAGTTGAAGCGAAACAGACAAGGATGTTACTTACTAGGCTATATATATCACTGAAGGACCTTCAGGGGTCAAGAGGTGAACCGGTGGTAAGGTCAATGTTTAAGAGGGAGAAGGAAATTGAATGAGGATCGGGGAATATTTTTATTAAATACCAATCATACAGTATTGAGATAAGTTGAACGTGTAAACCACTGGAGTCGCTGAAACTTTTTATTTGAACAAGAGGAGAAACAAGGTAGCTACATCAGCCCTCGCCAGGGTCTCGAGATGTTGACTTTAGTATCACTTGCTTGCCAACATGATTGATTTATAGGCTGATGTAGAAAGCAGATAAAACAACAGGGTAATCTGATACTGGGTGATAACATAGAAAATACAAAAAAACATGTACAGCTTCTTAATGTCTTGCTTGTCGAAGTGAACAGACCTTGACCTTGACTAGACTGGAGGTCAGTCTTTCAGAAATGAATGTCCTAGCCCAAACCTCCGGCAGGACGGAAGTGGATGCAGGGGGTTCGAACTCGGGACTATCGTGACGACGTTCAGAAGCGTATACACCACGACCTCATTTCATCAAAAGCTTCGAAATAGGAGCGTGGAGGGGTAGCAGACTCTCTCACTCTCTCTCTAGATAGGTTCAAAATCGGTGAAGACTAAAGCACTCTAACTGTGTTGGTTTCCAGTGGTGTCTTGTGCAAATCCAGTGGTGTCTTGTGCATATCCAGTGGTGTCTTGTGCATATCCAGTGGTGTCTTGTGCATATCCAGTGGTGTCTTGTGCATATCCAGTGGTGTCTTGTGCAAATCCAGTGGTGTCTTGTGCATATCCAGTGGTGTCTTGTGCATATCCAGTGGTGTCTTGTGCATATCCAGTGGTGTCTTGTGCATATCCAGTGGTGTCTTGTGCATATCCAGTGGCGTCTTGTGCACATCCAGTGGCGTCTTGTGCATATCCAGTGGTGTCTTGTGCACATCCAGTGGTGTCTTGTGCACATCCAGTGGTGACTTGTGCACATCCAGTGGTGTCTTGTGCACATCCAGTGGTGTCTTGTGCACATCCAGTGGTGTCTTGTTTTCAAGGCTGCTTGATTTGTTGTTTATGTTTTTTATACTTGACAGCCATTTTACTATTTGATGAGTCATACAAACAAATATGAACTTTGCCATCGACGGCGTTAAAACTGAAGTCTCCTGCATGGTAAATACCCGACGTTGAAAGTTGATAAATTTGTTATCACGTCGAATCGCCCCCCAATTTTTTTTTTTTTTGGGGGGGGGGGGGTCGTTTTACTTTAACCCCCGAGGCAGTGAAGAGGGCACACGAGACACGCGATACAATGGAGAGATAAAGTGGGATTTTTTCCAAATCTTCTGGAGGTAACCCTAAACCTCCGGCACTACATGCCTCATAGATGACGTCATCACACACACACACACCTCCTTTTTCTTCTAAGTCTCTCTCTCTCTCTCTCTATCAGTCTCTCTCTGTCAGTCTGTCTGTCTGTCTGTCTGTCCGTCTCTCTCTCTCTAAAAGCTCATTTCTGACGAGGAGAACAGTTTTAACTCTATAAACAAAACGATCATCCCGCTGCACTGTCGGTTTGGCATTGTTAGCAGAAGTCAAAAGAAATGCCAGAGAAACGCCCACATTGTCATTTCGATGTCACATTAACGACAACATAACATGACATGCGACGGGTCCAGATGCACACAATGCAAAGCACTACAAAAAACATTACGTCAGATACCCCCGGCCCTCGGTTGCCCCCCCCCCCCCCTCGTGAAACGAGGCAGACAACAACCGCTAAATTGACATTCCTTAAAAAAGGAAAGGTTTCCGTTAGGACGAGGGTCCAAAAGGGCAGATGGCGTAACGTGCACCTGTTTCTACGGCCAACCATTAACATACCTTTTAAACAAAAAAAAAAATACAACAAGGGTAGTTGCATTCAGAGACTTAGACAACGAGAACAGATCAAACTAAAGGAGACCATAGGATTGTAAAGTCATCACATTCTCCCCTAGAAATCGCCACGAGTATTCACTCTACAACATTAGAACATATCGAGGCGTCGTCTTTTAAGCGTTTAATCAGAAGTTTGGAACGCCAGCCCTTCAACACCTGGACAATATTAACACAGCAGCTGAAAATATAAACAAACACAGACTATGGCCCAGTGATGAACAAGCCTAGGCCCAAGATCTTCATCTGTAAGGCGATATCTCGAGTGAAAATACTGCGGGTATAAATTATGTAAACGATCCTCTACCGGGGGACTCTACCCGCTCCTCGGTTTTCTAAAAGCGAGATATGTGAACAATTTTAGTCGCGTCATAAGTTGAGAGAACGCATGAGTTCATGAACAAAAATTGTAGACAGCTTTTTCCTCCCGTGCTTTCGATGACGTCATTGAGGAAAAAAAAAAAGGGCTAAATGACGACATCAGTTTCTGAGTGTTTTCTTTTAAAATGCAGACTTGGAATTTGACTATACCAACATGGGGTAATTTCATTTAAATTGCTAACAGTAATCCGCCTATATATATATATATATATATATATATATATATATATATATATATATATAATCAGGGCCGGCCCTAGCATTTGCGGGGCCCTATGCGAAACGGATCGCGCGGGGCCTAGTCTGGGTAGGGATAAGCATGTCAAAATTTTTTTTTATTAGAAAATAGGCCTGCTTTCGTCTTTGCAATAAATTTTTTATAAAATGAAAGCTTGCAATGCCACTTTTTATTTATTGGCACCCCAAAATGTCAATTTCGTCTATTCTTCAGGAGAGTTGAATAAATTCAAACAAAGTTCAGGACATTATCGCATATTTTGCCTTTCATGAGATTTCCTGGAGGCCCTGGAAAATCAGGAGGTCGCGAAAACCCTGCTATTTTATATACGTTATAATGGTTTAATTTAATAACGTGCACTTAGAATTAGCGCGGGGCCCACTGCGACCGCATAGGCTGCAGTGGCCTAAGGCCGGCCCTGTATATAATGTATGCTATTTAGGATTCGGTTTATAAACTATACTATACAGTAAGAAAAAAAAAAAAAGAAAAAAAGAAAGGGATATGGAAAAAATGGAAGGGTGGGGCGATATAAACGAACCGAAAGATTTTGAACCCAATAGACACAATAAACAAAGTAAAGGATGCTATTTTTAAAGATTTTTTGCCAAGAAAATAACTAGAAATACAATTCTGCAGTGTACAAAAAAAATTACAATTTGCTTTCTAAAATACCTAGATTATCCAGACACCGGACACAAAAATAAATAGCAAGCTGTAAATATGCAGAGAGAGATCTACCACAATTTAAGTAATTCATACGTAGATATAATATGCTAACCAAAATGTCATGGAAGTGTGCACGGCACATTATCCGGGACACAAAAAACAAAAGCAGACTACACTTTGTCAATCTTGTTATGCCATCGCCCAACTAATCTTACATAACCCAGAACACACTAAACAAAAGCAAACTACAATCTTGTTATACCATCGCCCAACTAATCTTGAACCTTTATCAATTGAGGACAAATACTGAAAGAATGGCCGGAATAAATTATACATTCAAACTTATTGACTCTTAAATTGCTCCCTAGGGCGCCATTCTATCGAAGACGGAGAAGGGCGATATTTTATCGAGGATAGGGGGGGGGGGGGAGATCTTAACTAGAAAAAAAAAATTTTGTCCTCAGATTTACTGCTTGAAACCCATCATTTGCATTCTTTCCCTTAAGATTCTTGAGGCAGAAGCGCAGAAAAAGGGGAAGGGAAGGGAAATGGAGGAAATGTATTGCCTATACGGAGACAAATGCAAATAATTTCTTTAAAGAAAAAAAAAACATTGTCTTGAGACCAAGGCTGGTATTTATGTAGAGAGAACGACTCGTGCAGCATCAGCGGGTGACGTCACCAGCAGCACGCGAGACGTCGATAGTACGTGTAATGCTCTCCCTCTCCCCCCCCCCCCCCGCCCTTTTCCTTCCTCCGTGCCAAACAGAGGATGGCCCGTAATGACACCCAAGTCAAGACAGTACCAACGTCGGGCTGTTACGATATCGGAACTGTGACATCGATTTGGCCATAGCTGCCGTTTCCACCGGGTTGCAGCGCGAATGATATGAGGGAGGAGGAGATGGGGGGGGGGGCTCAACGAGCGGCACCGAGGGTAAAAGTTTCGTGAGGGCAGCCAGCCTGGACGCATGCAGCCACTTGTTGAAGAAGCCACGTGTTACCGGAGCGTCCACGTGTTGATTGGCTTTTACGAAACAGGGTCACAGTGTGACAGAAAACTTCCGGTTTGAGACTAGGCTATCCCAGAATTCAACCCAATGCTAAAACTAAAATAATGGTCAGAAACTAAAAAGGACAAATTACCAATCACAAAAAAATAAATCTTTTTGTTTCAGATCTTTCCATTCTATGTTTTTAATTTATTAATTTTATTAATTAATTTATTAATATTAATCAACCCAGCCCTCCAAATACTAGGCTACAGACTACACTTTCGAATTGGCTGGATGAGAAACTTTTTAAACAATATTTTAGAGATATGTGTATTTCAAAACAACAATAAGAGAATAATAGTTTCATGTGGTTGTCAACCGTGCTTGACATTGCTAGGGTCACACTGCATATCTAATGAATAGGACGGGGGGGGGGGGTGGGGGAGGCTGGGAGGAATTGGTGTGACTGACGGTGTCCTTAAATCAAAGGAGGCCACGGCCCGCAACAAGACACCTGTCGGGAACAGGCGCCAATTAATTGTATGCACATTCCGAGCGAGTTTCAGAAGCACGACGTCGCTCCCGAGATGTCATGGAGTGGTAAAGATCATCTACAAGACGAGGGCGGGACGAGAGGCAGAGAATGTGGAGACTTTAACAAGCCGCCAAGTCATGCGGGATATATCATGGTAGTGACAGCCACGTGCCAACCTACTCCTCGGAATAGGAGAAAAGAAAATTGTGTTGATTCGTTGAATTTGTATTGTTCCAAGAACACGCAATTAAAATGTGATAACATGTTATCAGTATAAATATCAATGAGTATTAACAACATTTATAGAAAAGATCTTAGAAAAGATCTAGATGTGGAGGATTAGTCCTCCCGTGGCGAGAAACTTTACTGTTAAGAGTAGTGCCTTTAAGCTCCCATACAGGTCAAGTCACTATGCAGACAAACTATCCCGCAGCTCACGGAGTTGTGGACACTCTTGCAAGAGATGCGCCACTGTCTCCACCGACTCTCCACAGTGTCGGAAACGGGCATCAAAATCCGGCCGGAATCGGGCAGAGTAAGCACCAACAGGGCAGTGCTCCCGTTCTACACTGCGCAATGATTGATTGTTCCGGCCTAGATGTGGTACCCATGAATAAAGAAGTTTCGCCTGCCTTTGATTGCTAGACATGTGTACGTTTTAGGGACTCCGACCGTGACCTCCGTGACCCTCCGATGCTGCAGTGTACTGATCAGCTGAAGCAAGACCAGTCGTCATAGAAGGCCTGAACACTGACCTGCAACGTCACAACATGTGTGCGGTGGAGACCCAACAGCTAAAAATTGCCACGTCACAGGTCTGTACAACGTGGCAACGGAGCTATTGGTCTCCTCTGCTCACAGTCAGTGTTGAGGCCTACTATCTATCACGATTGGTCTCGGCTGCAGTCGACCAGTGTCTTTAAAAAAGCACGACACCACATATCCTACAGGTGAGAAGGAAGTTATTACAGAAATAACGGTCAATAAAAAAAAAAAAAGTGTTGTAGATCACAAGTTAGAGTCGTCGCAAGGGTCGGTGTTACCTAACAAATGATATGTAACGGAGTCGATGCGAAGTCGTATGTTACGTAGCGAATGACAAAACATTCATCACAAAAAAGCTGATAGAGTTTTTGCATTAATTTACCTCTATTGTTGTCCATACTATGGGAGACAAAACACGGATTCCTTGCATATTTTATCACGTTTTTATAAACATTTGTTATATTACTAGGGCGTAACCAACTACTTCACATACATTGTCTAAATTGTGGATCACATTCGAAAAGACTAATAGTTTTGGGGCTCCGCCTGTCACCCAGGAATGAGCAGTTTTCAACGATTAGCACATCGTTTCCATTTGAACTGTAAACATTCATGATTTATTTAATTATCGATATTTGACAAAGTAAGCATCTCGCCCGTAAGAACTCAGAATCGATTCTCTTTCTCGATACTCCCACCATGATTTATTTTCTACGTTGACTGTGGAGTAAAAAAAAAACAAAATGGGATGGGATATTTTTAGAAGACGCTCGTTATAAAGGTCAGTGAACAGATTTACGTGATTTACACCAGACAGATTTCCAGTTGAAGTTCCCCTCCCCCCCCCTCCTCTCCCTGGGTCAGCGTGTTTTCTTCACTTCAAGAAGAAACGCAAACACGAGAGCGACGTGGTCAGTGGCAAAACGTGTGACCCACATTGCACTGGATGACTAACTCGTGACGTATGGGTCCAGCTGATTGGACCTAACTGGAAATGGGGGGAGGGGGGAAGGGGGTCGGTCTGATTTGAGAGTTGGTACATATAGCTTGTCAAATGTGGAAAGGGAGGGCGATAACACCGCGTCACGAAATATACGTCATACACCTAAAACGTCAATACAGAGTTAATGCCCTCGACACTGCTACTGCTTCGAGCAAGATGTGAGTAAAGAAAAAAAAAAAAAGTAAAAGTCATTCGGTCGATATTGGTAGCCTGAAACAGGTTGTTTTGATTAAAAAGCCTGAATGAGCCCACGGGTCGAGGACCGGACCAGGGAATCGATTTTTCGGGGCGCCACATGCTACTACGCCACCCATTACAATCGAAGAATTCAATTAGCAAAAAATGCCTTGAGAAGTTGAAGTAATGGAATTTAAATGTCAAATGACAAAGTTAGTTAAGGGGCTATTTAAGAGACGCAAACTTCCTAAACACCCTAGTCAGTACACACGTAATTATAAATTTAAAAGGAGGCCAACATACATCAGCAGCGATATAATTCAAACCAAAAACAAATGAAAGTAGATTTGTAAACAATTTATATAAATAAAAAAGTTTAAAAAATTAAAATCAAAAGCTACTTCAGTTGATGATAGTCTATCATTAGTCATTCTGTTTCCTGTAATGGTTCATTCCTGCTAGAAGTCTTTCCAAAGAACTTTACGCAGTCTATGTCTTCTATTTACAGTCAATTATTTTACCGAGTCGTGTGGACTTTCTACGTAAGACGGCGCCGCAAAATGTCCATGTGTGTAATTTATTTATTCAACTCTTCACTGACCACAAAAGAAACATTGAGTCGAGTGCGGGAATTCCCGTTGAAACCGCGTGTAAAAAAAAAAAAAAAAGCATAACATGCAAGCCAAATTTAATTTTAAGATGATTATATTTTGAAAAAAAAAAAAAAAAAAAGTCAAACCAGAGTTTTTCACCGTGTGGCCCATTAGGTAGCATGTTTTTTTTTTCTCTTCCAAATATATAATATATAAACTGTTATATTTCTAGGGAAAACTTTAGAGTGGTTTTTGAGTTTTCGAAATACTGTTCATTTTTTTTGGTTTTCTACCCGCCACTCTGATGAAGAGAATGCGGGCCGATAGTACAAACTCTACAAGTCCATCAAGGTCCAAACTTTAATCAGTGGTGTCTATCCTTCTTCGATCTTGGCACATTAACACATTTGTCCAGTCCGATGAGACCACCTATGTGGGTTTTTTTAATTTGCCCTGTGGGCAGACGTTTCGTAGGACCGGGAAAGCAACGTCTCTTGGGTCGGACATGGCCCGCGTGCCGTGGTTCGGATACCACTGTTCTCGGATAAACAGTGGAGTTAATATTTCCTGCGCATCCTTCACCCTGGGATGCAGCCATTCAACGTCGTCCAAAAGAATCCCCAGCGCCTCTCCGGAGTTACTCATTCCTCTTACCTGATTTGTTTTCATACTCTAAAGGCGGGGACGACGGGGGGGGGGGGGGGAGGTGGGAGGGGGAGTTGAAAAGATTGTAACTGACAACAGTTACAGGAAGATAAGATACAAAACAACAAGTGTGAACAATTAGCTTGTGGCATCCACCGAATTCCTGACTGTTTGCTAAGGTTCCATATTTATCCTGAAGATTAAGACCCGCTTTTAATATCTTCCCATCTATCTCTCTCTCTCTCTCTCTCTCACACTCTTTCTCCTGATGTACAATATAAATAGCTGCAACAGTTGTCAGGTGCTCTTAATATAACCAAATTTAATACTTTTTTTTTATCGGGACACCTGTAGATCGAGTATTTCAATACAACAGTGTTGTTATTTTTTAACTTTTCTTTAATACAAGTCTTCTCTCATTCACACACACACACGCACAAACAATAGACATTTACACACTCTATTTACCGGTCTTCTTTCTGTCTTTTAAACACTAGAACAAAACGCGTTTCTCTCGACACACAGCGAGGCGAAGACGAGTGCTTAAAATAGTCCCGGGTGATCTCACGGTCTGTTTATAGAGAGAGCTGAGAGTTTCGGTACAAAGCAACTTATCTTGTACTCACACACACCCACATTCTCTTAGTCTGCTCACACGCACGCATAAATACTCGTTCACACACACGCGCGCGCACACTACAGGAGTGGGTAATTGAAACAGATATTTACAGATATCGTGGGAACATTACAGCGCCAAAGCGTAAGAAGAGATTTGCTGAGGTCAACCAGAGATAGCGAGAGAGAGAGAGATAGAGCGAGAGAGACAAAGAGGAGATGGAAAGAAAGAGAGGCAGCAGGATGGGGCATTACAGAGTCCCGGCAGTTTTATAGGCTTTAAATTTGTTTCGTCTTAATAAAACAATCAATTAACATTTCTATATTTAAATACCATACTAGCATTTAATATTCAAAGAAGCCAAAACCTAAATTAGAACTTCAATTTGAATTTATATAACAGAACCGGATTGTGCACTGTGTATGAGAGTACGCCTATCTCACAATAGAACTAAGCACGTAGGCGAATTAAAAAGTGCACTCGTCAGTGCCCTATAATTTAAAAAATATTTTTTTACAAATCAAAATGGCGAAAGGTAATTAGGCATGAAATGTTCACTGATGCCTCAATGACGAAGGAATAAGAAGACGGTGTCTTTCAAAATGGCAAGTGTTCCTCACAGAATATGCCAAAATGGTTACCATAATGCACATGTGGTACACTTAAGAATGGTTACTGTATATCAATGCTTCCCAAACCGTGTGCTGCAGAACCCTAGTGTTCCGCGAATAGGTGTTCCACGAAATACTGGAATAATTAACTAGTAGGCCACCACGTGAATTAATCTCTCTAAAAATAATATAAACAAAGTGTTCCGCTAAATACTAAGAATGTGCAAAGTGTTCCGTTAAGGAAAAAAAGCTTGCTGTATATAATATGTAATTGGATTACTCTTAAACATGATAGCCTTTAGCGCAGCGGTTCTCAACCTTTTAAGCTCGGCGACCCCTTTTTACAATATCCCACTCTGCCGCGACCCCCCCACACACACACATACAGCAATAGAAGAATAGACAATAACAATCCTTATTTTTGATGGTCTTAGGCGACCCCTGGCAAATCGTCACTCGACCCCCCAAGGGGGTCGCGACCCACAGGTTGAGAACCCCTGCTTTAGCGTATTTGTAGAGCGAGAAGATGTTACAAAACCCTGAGTCCCCAGTTCCTTAGTGATGGTCAGTCAGGAGTAATAAAAACAACACAACAACAACCTGTCTGCTGTGCCGGACTGGTCACAAAGAAAAACAACAAGAAAGCATTTTTTCCTCTTAGCGTGTCGGCACAGCTTTAACTAGGACGCTAAGTCTCCTTTTCTTAGCGTGACCAACTGACCACAATTTGACCAGGATCAAATTAAAAGAAAAAAAAAATATGACCAGGCTTTGTATAGGTGTCAACAAAAACACACATTAGGAACAAGCTGACGGTCGGACCTGTTACCCCCCCCCCCCCTCGTGTCGGCAGCAGAAGGACAACCTGACCACATTCCATGCCAGTGTTTGAGCTTAGGACGTCCAACTGACCCCTCCACCCCCCCCCCCTTTACCAAAAGTTTAAACTGTGAGACCGTGTTTAATAAAAATATTTGTGTGTTTGTCCAGGTCTTGAATGTCAGACTCGGCACACCGTCAGGGGCGAGACACACTATTGTGATACGTGAGTTGGGGAGGGGCGGGGGAGGAGTGCGGAGCATGTACACTTTTTTTTTTTAAATTCATGCCTGGTATTGTTCGGTGGCCGGCAAGTCCACATCTGAACCGAAGAAGTATGGGAAAAAGCTTCTAGATTATTCTGAAACCAAGCTTTTGTTATTTATAAAAATAAGGTTAAAAAAAAGTGTATACATTTAAAGGTCTCTTGGATAAAAGTAGATTTAAGGCTGTTTCATATTGAAACGACCTATAGCCGATTAAGAAATTAGAGGGCAGACAATTACAAGTTATTTAAAGGACTTTTTTTTTTACAACGCAATACTTATTAAAAATGTTTTATATGATTCGTAGGCTACTTCAGAGTAGGAGATGATCTACTTCCTAGTCCAAGCAGGACGACGTGGGATGGCAGCGGGCAGGGTTTGAACCCGGGACCATCGAGACGTCAGAACGACAGTCCAGAGCGCATACCGCACGGACCAGGCAGCCTCATAACACTTGTGGCCTTCAATGCAAAATGTTATGTTGTCCCTGTGACGACAATAGCATGTTGGGCTGCTGGTATTGGTGAAAACCAAAAATAGATTTGAGATGAAAGCCGAAGGTCTTAAAATAATCTCCACACGCACAACACGCATGCGCACACATACATGTAAACATGCAAACATACACTCACGATTTTCTTTTCAGCTCCACCCCCCCCCCCCTTTTTTTTTTGTTTCCACGCACGATATTGATGTCAAGGCAGACACGTTTCAATCATCAATCACGTTTCAATCATCAATCACGTGACACGCAATCAGCTCGTCCAGAAATTACTGAAGCACTTGATTCAATCTTTTCGAGTAATCCTTCCCCCCCCCACACACACACATATTATATCCCCTTTTGACATGTGACTGTAGTCAATATATCAGCATTGGAGCAACTAGTATCTAGACTTCCCTTACGGAATACGAGAAAAAAAACTTAGAATTTATCAAACAGTAAATTAAAAGTCGGCAACACATTATTGAGCTCCAAACAACTGCGAAATAACAGCGAAAAGTTGGCAGATGTAGGAATAAGGTAATGGATCCTTCCAATCTAGGCTGACTTATCGCAAAAACGTGTGTTTTTAGGCCTAGCTCCACCATGCCCCCCCTTGACCTACATTATAAGCGCCCTCTTTAAGTCCTCGTCTGCGTAGCCTTACAAAAAACGTATTGACGCTGTTTTGTGTAAACTAAGAAACCTAATGCCACCACGAGACTTCTTTTTTTTTTTTTAAACATCAAAAAAATAAATATCTATTGATATAACATTGAACAAAATACAAAACATCCTTGTTTGCGATGAAGACTCAATGCTTAAAATAAAATGAGAGAAGGGGTGGATTTATCAATAGACTCGGATAAGCTTATATCTGATAATTGCAATGCTCCTTATAGAGACTGAACATCTCGTAATTGCAAGGCTCCTTATAAAGACTGAACATCTTTTCCGTTTAGGTTAATTTCGCGTTTCATCGTTACTCGAACTTAACCAGGGGGCGCTTCGTGCTTTTCCGATAAACCGAGTTGAAAAAGTCTCGCATGAATAATCTAGAAAAACATCCCAAGACACGGCGTTGGAACACAAGACAGAATTAGAGACTGAATGAAGGATGTCAATATCATTTCACCGACAACAATGGGAGACAAACACATGGTTTAGACTCGTTCATTTACACCAGACGTCAATCTAATGAATATTCCGAAATGGCTCTGGTGTGAATGATGCGATCTATATACGCCAAGAACAACGGACGGCATCCAATACACACCAAGCCATCGGTTGATTTCCCTCGAACCTACAGCTCGGGGGATGATAAATACAACTGTGTAATTGAACAAAGGCATGCTCTCGCGCAAATACGATATTTTTGACAAATCTCGTGGAGTTATGATAGGAAGAATGAGCATGAGAATCACCCGCGTGTAAGATTTCAAGTCAAACATCAAACTGCCCACCGCCGTCTCCCTGACCCGCCCCCTCGACTAAACAGCGAACATCGAATGGAAGAGCTCATTCAAGCCAGCTTCCATTTATCGGCCCTATCGGCGCACCAGTGGCTCACCCAGCGTTGTTTTCACACTTAAACGCATAAGTTCCGGGCCCTCGTCCAGTGGGCTCGGTGCACAACACAACCATTACCTCATCGTACGATACTCATCGGTGAAGCAGCATAGGCCACAGTCCTCGATACCGCTATTGACAATCCCGTGTCACGATCGATACGCTATCGATAATTATATCACCGCGAGATAAACGCTCACCGTAATTAAGCTGTGTCATTGTCAGGTTATCAGAGAGGGTACTTCCGGTACAGTTGGGGAAGATAAAGAGTGGACTCTTAGCGTGGGAATCTATCAAGGTTTAAATTCACAGGAACGGATAGCACATACGATCTTAAACTAATAGATTTTTATACCAAACTTTCTCAAACAATGTGAGCAACGGAATACATATGCATTATTTTAATTTTTTTTAAATATCCAGCAGAATGTAGCTTGTAAAATTGTTTTGTTTGTAAAATGTTTTACATGTTTCGGATGTTCCTTCAGAGTTGAAGATAGTTTACTTCCTAGTCCAAACCTCCCGCAGGACGACGGGGGATGGGAGCGGGACAGGGTTTGAACCCTCGACCGTCGATAAATCCGAACGACAGTCCAGCGCACAAACCGCACGACCAGGTTTTCCAGATAATTACTAGATTTTTCTTTTTTTCTGATATTATTAAGAAAGGTGATGGTCAAACAAACACTTTAATCTCTAACCAAAAAAAAAAAAAAGTTATGGGTCAAGGTCATGTCATCGATACTCTCGTCCTTCATGACAAATCGATTCATTAGCACGTCAGCGTTGAAATGTGGACGCAGCATGTGAGGGAAGAAAAAAAATAAGGGGGGAGGGGGGGGGTTCAAGAAAAAGAGTATGTCCCTCAGCTCAGCCACGTCCTACACTGAAGCAGCAACCTGTTGGGTACACACACACACATTTGTTCAGTAGCTGTGTCAAGGTTAAGCTACGGTGTTTTAACTCACCTGCCCAGCCGTGTCACAAAGCTGTAGCTGTACGGGCCTGCTATCCACTGTCACCACAACTGCAAAAGGAATGCATAAAACTGTCAACAAATAAATCTATGCTTACATTTTAGTGAAGCAATAGTAAATAAAAGTAAAAGTTCCCCTTTCAGACCTTGTGGTCTATAAGGCAGACGACGTCATCTGTTTCTGTGGCCTACGGCTAACGAGGAAACAATAATTCACCCATAATACATTTGTTGTTTAAGTCAGCCAACCAGCAACACGTAATTAGACTGATATGACTTTCTTGTCAGCTATTTAAAAAAAAATATATTATCTTACAAGTATCATTTTCGTTATACAAATTTTTGAGAGAGTAATGACTTTATTCTCTCATGAAAGCAAATATAATGTCCTTTTTTTTTTTTTTGCAAGGAATTTTTTTTTCCGACGTTAAGGTATGTTTATGTACTAGCCGGATATGACCCGCGGGCCTTAGTTTGGGTATTACTGATCTACTAGATTGTATTTAGATCTATGTCAAACATTTTTTTCAAGATTGGTCAAAGGGTTTTGATTTTTGTTCGGGACATACATACAGACATACACAGATATACATACATAAGGTATGTTTATGTACTAGTCTGATATGACCCGCGGCCTGCGGGCCTTAGTTTGGGTATTACTGATCTACTAGATTGTATTTAGATCTATGTCAAACATTTTTTTCAAGATTGGTCAAAGGGTTTTGATTTTTGTTCGGGACATACATACAGACATACACAGGTATACATACATAAGGTATGTTTATGTAGGCCTACTAGTCTGATATGACCCGCGGCCTGCGGGCCTTAGTTTGGGTATTACTGATCTACTAGATTGTATTTAGATCTATGTCGGGACATACATACAGACATACACACGCCTTACTTTGTGGTGTATATTATGTTTATGGGGCGATTTTATGGAACCCTGAAGAATAAATAGTCACTGGCAACTAAATGATAAAAATTTTCTTTGCGCTACAAGCAGTATGATTAAAAAAAACAATCAAAATACTTATACATATTTTTAAAAAAACTTATATTAAGCGTATCAATTAGTTTGGAATAATCATGTAATAAAATTTTTAAAAGATATAGACCCACAATGACAAAACAGTGTGATTAGAAATATTTTGTTATCAGTTGTTATTGTTTAGCTCTATTTCATGCCATTAGCTTTCTCAATATGATATGATCCTATCACGTGTCTGGCCCAGTTGGAAAAGGGTGGGGTGGGGAGAATGGGGTATCTGGGTGATCACTTTTTAAATGTATTTTTTTAAAAAGGGAACGACCTGAATTTGAGCTTGTGGGCTAAAGCCTTCTCACGCTTCTCGAGCCAACACGGTAACCACTCTACTAGCGAAGAGTCTATGAACATGCAAGATTGTAAATTTATCTATTGTTTCTATTTCATGTTTGTGTTCACTAAGACTCAGACGACAATCTTAAAAGGGGACTAATTCAGCTTATACCAACACTTCAGTCAAGTACAATTTCTTTCCCTTGTTTGAGATACAAAACAATTACCAATAGTTAATTAATTAATTGTTGTTTTTTTTTAAATTGATTCTTGTGTTGTCAGGTACAGAAAATAATTGTGCAAAATTTAAGATTGATACGAGATTGGGTGTCGAGAAATAACGTGTACAAACTTTTGGTCGACAGAGTGAGTTGATAAAAGCTTTGTACAAAATATTCTGAAATACTAAGAAATGAAAAAAAAAAGCTTTTTAGAAAAACATAGCATATCAATATTTTCGTGTTATGTACATCGGATACACCAGATACTCCATTTATGAAAATCGCCCATTGTTTATTTCAAAATAAATCATTGGGCATACGAACACAAATATATGCACATTGCAGTAAGAGGTAAATACAGAGACCAACGCGCCTCTGTCGGTAGTCAGATCTCTATACACTTTTACTGAAAGTGACCCCGGACGCAATCCATATTGACGGCAATTGATATCTGATATTTGTGCCGCAAACAATGGCTACCATTGTTCTGAATTATGACAATGTCAACACGTGAAGTCAACACAGTCGATCGCACAGCTGGCGGCATCGCTTTCAAAAGTATTGACACCGCGGCGCTATTTTTAGAGCACGACTCATGGTGCGAAAAACCTGAGATCTCATGACGCAGCTGTCAACGTGTCTTTAGAAGTAGATCTAGGTCTCGTCTAGTGCATCAGGTGCCTATGAGATCCTGTTGGTAGACACCTGATTAAAGCATCAAAGTGTGATGACATCATTTGTAAAATAAATGAGCAGTAATCTCTAACCCATACTTCCATTGAGTACAGTTATGACAGGTTAAGAAGCCGTGTTGGCGACTCTTAATAAAGGCTGCGAACAAAAGTTATTATCTACCGTGACAACAATAAGAATTTTCTAGATAGCTATAACCATTATTACTAATAAATATTGCGAGAGGAGTTACCAGGTTTAAAAACTGTTGTTTTTTTTTATTTACACACAATTTAAACCAAAAAGTTAACTGGAAAGATAATCTATAAGTTATCTTTGGTCAAAAATAGTATGTTATAGGTAGCAGTGAAGAGATTGTATGGCCTTCACAATGACCATCCCCTTTCCGCAACAACAGGTGACTTAACTAGGTCATCAATTATTGTAAAGGGGGGGGGGAACTAATTAGGATCTGAACTTCCTCCGTCCTCGTCTAAACCTAGCCAGGTTCGTCAACCTGAGACAACGGTATTGGGCAAAGGTGTGTGACGATGACAGGTGTTCAGCGAAAGTAACTTATGAGTTGGAAATGAGTCATTCACCTAATCACCTACACGAGCATGCCTACACATGTCAACACACTATGAAGTGGTCAAGCTGACCAGACAAAAAAAAAACACGGAAAACTTGGGCTAACAGATCTAGTAACAAAGACAACTTTAAAGTGCCATAGTTATAGTGGGTAACTTACATAAAGGTAAAATGTACGTATAGGTAGGCCTACCTCTTTTAAACCTTGTCATTCATGATTGGGGGGGGGGGCAGATGACATAAAGCTCATCTGTTGCTTTAGTCCACGGTTAACAAGGGAGTCTTGTGGCTAGCACTACAGACAACCACCGGCACTTTCCCAACGTCTGTCAGGTACCCATTAGGGTTGGCTAGACTCAGGGGCGTAAACCAAAAAAAAACAAAAACAACAGAATGTAAAAATCAGTCTTCATTGAGATTTGAACTCCAGACCCCTCAGTTTGGACGCCAAGTGTTTTATCACTCTGCCTACCAGGGTACTTATGGTAAAAGTTAGAATTATCCTGTAGTGACACTGTGTAGTCTCATGTGTGAAGGGATATTGATGTCACCTATGACTACGACTTTCTAAGTTATAGAGCTTCTAAGTCTAACCTTGGGCAATACATTCTCAAAGCTAAGACCATGTAAAACTATTCAATACTTCCCTAGCATTAGAATATTCTGAGCGGTCATAAAATATCTCATTTTTTCCCCCACTAGAAATAGAATTCCATACAAGTAATAGAAATCAAGCGTTGAGCCACTCGGCCACTAATAGTACTCACCAGAGTAATCGTCAAACGCCGTGGGCATGTATTCCGTGGGGTATCCATTGGTCGTGTAGCTGACGATGAGGCTGGTCTTGCCCACGGCCCCATCCCCGACCAGAACACACTTGACCTTCCTGCTGGGCTGGTTGACGGGGGAGCCGTTGGGGCACCTCAGACTGTTCGTCTCCGACTCTGGCAACAGATTCGTGCTATGATCCATGACCGGTGTGTGTGGAGGCATGTTTTCAAATGTCCGGGGGTGAGATGGACACACGAAACATGAAACGTCCGATGACCACTGGAGCAATTATTCCAAAAGAAGAAACAAAAATTCAAAGATGTGTTTGATACTTAGCTGTATTTAACGCCCTAAAAATAACCAATAATTAATGTCACGCTCTTATGACTTAAAAAAATAGAAAAGGCACGGCCGATCTTAATCTAGATCTCTACCAATAACTCAATAGAATTGTGTTTAGACTCCGTCAACTTTGATAAAACGGAAAGCCATCATTCACGTGAAAAGACAGAATAGATCTATTATTGTTATAAGTTATAGTATATAGACTCTAAGTAAGCTAACTAAAACAGCTGACGCTGGTTATATCACTCAGGTCTAGATTTCGATCTAGGTCTAGACTCTAGATCATCTAGACTAGATCTAGAATATTTAATTTCCACAGTGAAATGAATTTCAAAGACACTGATCTAGAGAAAATAGATTCTAGGACGTAGTCTAGATCTAGACTCTAAGTCTATAATATAGACTCTATATCGATTTATCCAACAGAGGTGTAAATCTAATAATCTATACATACAGTATTGGTCACTAAGTAAGGGTCAGAGTGAATCACTGTCAATCAGATATCCGATTCTTTCTTACATGTATAGATCTAGGAACAAAATTTACAACTTAAATCTTCCTGAACACTTCAGATGAATCGATCGAATAGGGAATTAGTCTGGTAGCACAAATCCAATACAGAAAAAAAAATATAAAGAAAACAGGTAAACAGGTATCAGTACGGGCTAGAGCACACAAAATCTACTGCAGACGACAGCGACGTCGCGTATGTATACACAACACAGCACAGTCGAGAGAGCTCGAGACGCGACTACTTGCTTTTTCTACCCTCTCTTTCACTCTATCCCGCCCCCCCCCCTTTTTACAACTCGCTCTTTGACCCCCCCCCTTCCTCCTTTACCACCATCACGAGCGTGTGAAGCGATTTTTTTTTCTCTTCTTCTTCTTCTCTTCTTTAGGCCGAGGCCGGAACGATCTGATTGGCTGCCGTGTCGCAAGCCGGTGAGTCACGAGAGAAAAGTTTGATTGATAACGAGTTTCGGGGCCGAGCTTTTCGTTGATAGCTAGGTGGGTCCGAGGTGAGGGGGGGGGGCCCTTCAAGTATCTTTTATTTGAAAGCTCTGTGGTCAAAGCTGTGGGAACGTCTGTTTTTGGTGCACCTAATTTGCATATTTCGCACGCATTTTTATTATATTTATTTGAATAAAAAAGATTTCTCGTTTCTAGATCTTATCACTGTTGTATGGGACGAGAAATGGCATGAGGTGCATATTTGTGGATAAATTAAGATTATTTGATTTGATTTTTTACTTTGCTAGGAAGGGACAGGAAATTCTTGAAGCAAAGATTTGAGAATCTTGCAATAACGGCGCGAGACACCGTGACCTGGCCGAGTGTGTGGCAAGGGTTAAGCTAGTGTCAACTCATCGGCCGGCGAATGTGTCATATGTATTAGAAGATTTCCGCTGTCAGGTGAATCCAAGTAGATCTAGTAACTTCCCCAATGAAACACACCTAAAGTACCTATTTACCTGGGGCCGGGCCCTATTAATTTCATTCAATTGAAAAGAGACTTTATTTAAAGGTATTAATGGACGATGATACGACGTGAAAAATTACACGTCATTTCTAATTATAGATACTTTATTTTACAAAGCTTATATCAATTCATTCTGTTTGTCTTGTCTATCTGTCTGTCTGTTATTTCTCCTACACCCATTCTCGGATCAAGCTGAAACAATTGTTCATTGAAATAGACAAGACATACATTTAAAAAAAGTAATCAATTAAACAATTAATTACTGATAATACATTATTTTGTTTAATAGCAACAAGGGAAACTTCAGTATTCACATATATGGCTTAATTTGTTGTGTTTAGTCCTCTTCAATAACTGTTAACGCTATTTCTCCCTCACCCATTCTCCGATCAAGTTGATACTTTAAACAATTATTTATTGTACCTAACAAAACCTGAGTCAATAAACAAAAATACTCAATTAGTCAATTATTTGGTAATTAATTATTTTGTTTGACATCGAATAAGGGAAATAAATGCATTATTGGTAGATGTAGTTTTAAGGACGGAGTTCTTTCCCTTTATTGTTTTTTTTTTTCAAAGGACGTTTTATATTTTGTTTGTTTTCTATCACAAAGCTTTTATGAACTCATTCTATCTCTCTGTCAGGATTGAATCTTGTACACGTTATTTCTCCAACTTCTCAATCTCCGATCAAGTTGAAACTTTGCACATTTATTCATTTCTGATGACAATATACGAATTAATCGGAAAAATACAAACAAACAAACAATTAGTTAATCAAATAGTCGTTATTAATTAATTTGGTTTATATAAGACATTTAGATTTAAATTACAAAGGGGAGGTAAGCCTTCTTTAGAGAATTAGGTGGTTCGCTAAAATTTTAAAACTAAAAAGACCATAAATCTTTTACCTTTATAAGTACTTTGATAGCTCAGTGGCTTGGAGGCGCGGGTTCAGATCCAGTTTAAACCAACTTAAAAAAAAAAAAAAGAATTTGTAAAGGCAGCACGGAAACCTAGATTACCCCTCTCCCTCCACTGGTCCACAAAAGTGATTGGGTCATAGCGTACTGGGCATGCTGTAAGCTTGAAAGTTGCGATAAGCAAAAACAATTAATTTACAAAAAAAAAAAAAAAAAGATCAAATGGCGCCAATTAATTAATTACATCATTGATTCAAAATATTGATGCGATTTCAATCAATCTAAGTTTTTTTGTTTTTGTTTTCATGTTTTTTTATTTTTTTTATTTAAATGTTTTCAATGTAGACATGTAAAAAGTAATAATAAGTATAATAATAAGTATAATGATATAAGTATGGTTATGTGAGGCTGTTATTGGGTTCATCCCCATCCCTCTGATTCATCAAAGTTTATATATTTATATTTATGTTTATGTTTTTTTTTATTTTCTGGGCCACCCAATTCCTCGCATCTCCCAAGGCGTGGGAACCTGGGAGCCCAGCCTCTGTTAGCCATGCCTCTATGCCGCCTTTGGAAAGGTAAGCTTATGGTTGGCTCATTGCTTCAAACCTTTGACTACTCCTAGTTGTCGCTTTGTCCATAAAAATGTCCACATTCTCATCCCATCTCCACCAGCTTAACCACACAGAACTGTGGTGTGTGTGTGTGTGTGTACTGGGAGGGGGGCGTTGCACATTGGTAAAAATCGATTGCAGCGCTCATGAGATTTATAACGTTTTTTCTTGCACGATTTATCCGACAGGGCGTTTCAGACAGGACATTTCCGGAAGGACATGTTATACAGGACATTTCACTAATGACATTTCTCAAATAGCATTTCAAACATAACATAACACTTCAGGCTGGACATTTCAGGTCGTCGATTCACGAAGGACATTTCTGGAAAGACATTTCAAGCAGGACGTTTCAGACAGGACGTTTCAGGCAGGACGTTTCAGGCCATGCTGAAGATACTACTAAATACTGTATGGCTGGGCAATCGTGGGGTTATCATCTTAGATCTAGGTCTAAGGTTCGAATCCCAAACTCCGTTATTATCCGCCATAGCTTTGGATAATATGACGTAATGGTTATTCTTAAACCGCTCTCTAGCATACTCAAATTTGTGTGTATGTGTGTGTGTAATCACGTCTGGACATAGGGAATCGTCCCCAGAAAGTAATCAATAATAGCCTATGTCTTCTTCTGTATCTGTATTGTATTGTAAACACAATGCATACAATTGAAAACAAAATTTATAAGAGGTAAGGTTAAAGACGCAATGTATAAGAAATAATGTTAAAAAAAACATATCAAGACATAATGTAGGCTATACGTGCTCAGTACTGTTCAGATAGGCCTACTTCTGTTTTTAAGTTACATTCTATTATTTGAATTTCCAAATGTAATCAAAACCTACAAAGGGAAAGAAGTGATGCAAAAGAACATAATAGATTTAAAGAACAAGTTACCTCCCCTAAACTTTCAAAAAAAAAAGTTTGTTACACAAATATATCAGTTAAGTACTTAATTTCCCGGGCAACGCTTATTGGGCGCCCGAGTGGAAACCGACGTTAGAAGAGACGATTATGTTATCCAGGGGCGTAGCTAAGAATTTTCCATCGTTTATAGGCCCGGAGGACTTGACCTCTTCGGGGAATCCTGCATTTTGCGTAATATTTAATTTTTAATGGAAAAAAACACATATTTGTCCCCCCCCCCTATTGGGGGCCCGGGGGGGGGGATTTTCACATTCTCCCCCCTCCTTCTTCCACCCTAGCTACGCCACTGATGTTATCTTATAAAAGAAGAAAAAAAAAGGATTACGTCCTACGCGTGTTCCTAAGTCAATCTAGTCGTACATGCGAGTTTATAACTTATATTCTGTCAAGTCACTGATTATGCCAATAGTGAAGCGAAACAAGACCCTCGTTAGAGAGCCTAAGAAAATTTTTCATTGCCCTGGGGGGGGGGGGGATTAAGAGCGCCCCAAATAACCACCTGAATGAAATGTACCCAGCTGTCGAAGTTACTGTGGTGTAAGCCTAACTATTGGTAAAGAAGCTTAGAGATCTAGGTCTGGTCATGATGAAAGCAGCGTTCTAGCAGTGCTGATATGACTTATCAGTGGCGTAGCTAGGCGTTTGCCATCATTTGGGGGCCCGGATGGCTTGATCTCTTGGGGGGGGGGGCTGCATTTTGCATAATATTTAATATAAAAACACTAATTAGGGACTTTTCTCAAGTGGGGGTCCGGGTGAATTTTCAAATCCCCCCTCCCTCCCACACCATAGCTACGCCTCTGTGACATACTGTTCTTGTTAGGTAATAAGCCGTTTCTTATTTTGCCAGCTGTGATCACCGAGTGAAAAAGTTCCACAGAGAGACACGGCAGAGGCGGTCTTTTAGAGTGACGAGTCTGACGAGTGGGGCTGTCGCCCAGACCCCACCCCAAAGGAGGGCTCCCGACATACACTTTAATTACTATTATTCGCACAATTATTTCTTGTACCTGAGAACACAAGAATCAATAAAAAAAAAACAATTAACCGATTAGTTAATTAACTATTATTAATTAATAATGTTAATTATTTTGTTTTTGTGTATCGAACAAGGGAAAGAAAAAGTGGTAGTATAAGCTGAATCAGTCCCCTTTATATGTCGCCGCTTTAAAGTAAGTTTGAAACAAACAATACATAACTATACAATCTTTTATAGTCATAAGCAACTCATTAGCATAGTGGTTAGTATGCCTGCTTGAGGAGGCGTGAACCAGCCAATGAGTTTGATTTTAGGCCGTTTCTCTCTATCTCCCCCCCCCCCCCCCCCCACATTTTTCCTACTGGTCCAGATAAGTGATAGGATCATAGTGTATTGAGAAAGCTAAAAGTCTGAAATTGCGCTAAACAAAAACCATTGGTAAAATATTTTTAATCGCATTTATTAATTGTTGTTGGTCTACATCTACTACAAATATAATTACACGACTGATCTCAAACTAATTGATACAACTACACTTTGTTAAATTTGTTTGTTTTTTAAAGTTTTTTTTTGTTACTTACATAAATAAGAACATAAAACATAAATATAAAATACGTTTGAACACATAACATAGATATGTATTATTCTTTCTAAAGACTTTATAAAATGAACATATATATAATGTGCATAGAACATTTCGCGCAAAAAAAGGCCATCGCGCCTAAACGGCTGCACCTAAACGTCCGCGCCAAAACGGCTGTCTTTTTCTTATTCTTTTAAAAAATCGTCTTGGACACGCCTCTCGCGAAAACGGTAAACCTGTACATTCGAAGGGCCCTTTTCCTTAATTCAGACAACACACATCTTTTAACTCTTTCTCTCCATAATTATTTTCCACGTTCCGATGGAATTATTCATTTTGCTCATTTGTGTTTCACTACCCTGTTATGATAAAACTTCAATAACTTTTTTTTTTGTATATAATCAGGAAATGTTATATTAGGTAAATAATTATAGAAGAATGCATGCTCTTTTTATATTACACAAATTAAAGTTTATAAACCCAAAATTTAATTTAATTTGATGGGGTCAAATAAACGTTGGTATCGTCATTTAGGAGGGAAAGAGTTAAATATTTATTTTAATTATTGAAAGACTGGTGTTCTTTTAGGCTACTATTCCATGCATAAAGCCTAGTAGAGACTTGTTGTCCTCTTGAAAAATAGTTAAATACCTTCGCCCCATCACTATTAATTTTTAAATAAGATCAATAAGTGTAGATTTAATTAAATATCTCAATCTTAGCATCGTAACGACGGGTGTTAACTAGTATGGAGAATTCATAAGTATTTAAAGAGTCTTTTCCCTTCGTGTAAATGAAAAATACAAACGTTGAATTTTATGGACAAACCGTTAGACACATCAAGATCAAGACGGGTGTATTAGTTAGATCTAGACCTAGACTAGATCTAATATCTTATCTAGCTCTGGATTCTAGATCTATCTATAGATTAGATCTTGTCTACTTTATGTTAAAAATGTCCATTATCTGTTTTGTTTAAAAGACATTGTTCTTTTGGTTTGGTCAGTTTGGATGTTAACGTAAACGTTGTTTTGAATGATAATAATTAGATTACGATCATCACCGAAGATAGAGTTATTAAATAAATATTATAGAAGGTAAACATTATAGATCTAAATACTATTTCAAATAAAATTTAAAAATATTACAATAATCAATAAAGAAATCATTAGATTATAATTATCATTACTAATAATATATATCTACTAGTAATAGTAATACTAGTATTCTTAAGGTATAGAGTCAATAGAGAGATGTAGATTTGATAACATAACATTATTATTATATTAGTCAGGGGGTTACAGTCACAGTGAATCCCATCTTTAAAAAAAATATTAGTAAAATGTTTTGGATGTTCCTTCATAGTTAAAGATAATTACTTCCTAGTCCAAACCTCCCGCAGGATGATGGGGGATGGCAGTAGGCAGGGTTTGAACCCAGGACCATCGAAAAATCAGAACGACAGTTCAGCGAGCAAACCGCATGACAAGGCAGCAACTTAAAGAATAAAGGACACACAGCTAACAAAACATTGTTTTCATGACAAAAACATAAATCATTGCACATAGAAATTAAATCAAATTTATACTTACATAGTAAAAAGGCATTAACAGGTAGCCTAGATCAGGAAAATACAGTTGTATTTATTGGAAGCAAATAAAATTCAACTTAGGGAGCATACTCTTCTCTCCCTCATGTGCTTTCAGTGCGGCAATGATGCTAAGTGCCTTGCTTTTTAGGATATGGAGACTAAGAGGATTTTCTTGCTTATTCGGTCATCAAACCCAGTCCCCTGCATTTTCTCCATTTAATGGATCAGACCCTTGCACTCCCTGCTGGTAACAGTTTTATATTCCAGAGTACTCTTTGCCATTCTCTTCAATTTAAGTATGGTTGAAATGGTGGAATGAGAAAGTCCCATGCTTCTAGCAATGGCTAAGCTTTCATCGCACCTTTTGTGTGATCTTTACCTTTGTGTCTAGGTCTATGGTTTTTCTGGGTTTCTTAGTGGAACATCCTGTAGGAGTTGTACTCTTCCTTTTGTCAGCCGTGTTGATCGGATACTTTTTGATTGTAAAATTGTAAAAAAAAAAATATCAAAGTCCTCTTGTCTCAGCTCGGTACACAACACAACACTGCTCTGCCCAAATCGTGAAATTTCAAAACATCGCTCAATCATTTGAACATATATCAGAATTAAATGGTATTAATGTTTATTTGTGAAAGTCTTAAGTTGTAATTTTGAGTCATCTTTAAACAGACGCATTGTTAAGTGAGGACTCGCTGTATTAGTCTTTAACTTTCACCCTGGTCTAGATTCCATCAAGAACTTTAACAATTAAAAAATGATATTTAACCTTCGTTATAGACTGTTATACGTGATTATTAGAAAAAGCATCCTCTGTATACTTTAGGATACCTCATCTCAAGAAAATTAAACAAGCAACAAAAGAAAAAAGATTACTTGAAAAAAAAACAAAGCTTATTTAAGGGAAAGAACTGCTAATTACTGACATTGATCTGAAAATGGCTTGGTTTAGCTCCCTTTCTAATTAATTAGTACTACTTGATTTAGCAATCGATTAATTTTTTGATTGATTCATATATTGTCATTGGCTATGAATAATTATGCAAAATTTCTACTTGATCAGAGCATTGGAAGTAGGATAAAAACATGTCAAAACTTTATAAATCCATATATACATCAACATCTTTCATTAAGTAGCAATTATTCAAGCAAATTAATTAATCACCAATGATTAATTAACTAATTGATTAATTAATTTTTTTTATTGATTCACCTCTTATCAGGTACTATGAATAATAGAAGTTTGAACTTGAAGGATGGGAAATGGGAGATTGAGTTGATATTAGCTATGCCATTGAAACAGGAATATTCACATTTGAAATTTTGACTTATGGTATATCTAACACTGTTTTGATAAGTAAACTATAACTTACAAAAATATATATAAAAAAAAAAAAACACAACCTAATTAAATAAAATTCCAGTTCTCAGACACAAAAATATAGGTCACATTTCTTATTCCACATGCTAAGTTCTCCGCTTCACTAGTGCCATTACAACATGGTACAAAGTACCTGAATCAGCCAGGAAAATAAATGACTTCTAAAGCAAAGTTTCTTATTACATGACTAGATTAAATCATGGACATGCCTAGGAGATAATTTGAAGGAACATCTGTACTTCATGCTAAGAAGAAATTTGACTATAATCTAGTCTAGCTAGGTCTAGAAATAGACTTCTACTGTGCTTATGGCTCATATCTTACACGGTTTAGGCCCAATGGGACTCACAGGGCCCCCCGCTTCTGTGAGGAAGAGGGAACTGTGTCTCCTATTCTTTTTGGCTGCCACAGACTTGCTGATCTCCGTCTTGACGTCTGGAAATCCACAAGTTCTTGGCAGATGTGGTGGCTTGCGTGCATTACACACAGCAGCAGGGTTTCTGACCGGGGCTTTTGCAAGAGAGGATTTAAGCCTCTTATGTTCTCACTGTAAGGGAGTTTGATGATAAATAGGTGCTTGCTCAATGTTAGGTACAATCCTCCATCTGTCCAGGATTACAAGGAGCAAAAGTAATTTTTAAGATAATAAAGCAAGTCACAGATCCTCATTATTCATGTCTTTAGCCTGTTTTTGGTTGATAGTCTTTTTTTTTTTTTTTTTTGTAAAAGCAATTAAGTACTGGTCTTGTGGTTTGCGCTTCGGACTGCCATTTTGATGGTTCCAAGTTTGAACCAAATCTGAAGGGTTACAAATATTTCCTTTGTTTCCTTGCTATAAAATTTTTAAATCAAGTGGATGTTCATGCTCTGGAATGCATGATTTGAATTCGAACATTGCTAACTGATATCCCCATTTGGGCTAGGATGTAATAATCTTCAATCAGAAGGAACATCTGAAACATGATCAGACATGCATAAATAAGCAGCTCACTTAAACTCAATAAACGTATGGCATAATTATCTTCTTATTTGAAGGAACATCAGCCATTTCTAAGAATGTAAGGTATAAGTAATGCTAGAACACAACTTTTTTTTGACTAATTATTGCTATAAAAGCAGAAAAAAGTAAAGTACCCTTTTTAGACTTTGCACTCTATAGGGCAGATAATGTAAAAGTCATCTGTTTCAGGACAAAGACCACCTCCCTTAACTTTCCCAAAGTAATGTCAGGTACGCATTGGAGTTGAATGGACTAGAGGGGTGTACTAAAAATCCTGAAAAATTCAAAATCCCAGACTTAACTGAGATTCTAATCCGAGACCCCTCCATTCAGAAGTCGAACACTTATGCAGTCAGCTTGACCTCCATAAAAGGAGAACATTTGTATAAAATCATGATTGGCATTCCCTTGTCTTGTGGAATGCGTTCTTGACTTGTGCCTCGATGGCCCAAACTTGTAAAACATATAATAAGAGAAACAAAATTATATGCTGATTAACCAGTCAAAGCCATTTTTAGAATTAAATATTTATTGTTCCAATAGTCTACAGAATATTTTACATACAATTTGAAATGAGAAAATAAAATCAAAATGTCGATTCATTCTTCACTAGTACAAGTAAAAAAAAAATTTTTTAAGAAGAAAATGATATAACAGCGGCCCTACATTGCTGAAAAAAATGTATGCATTTTTAATCTCATTTATTTTTAATGAAATAATTTTCTCTTAATTCTGATGCAAGGAATTAAATATATTTATATATGGCAAAGTAATTATCCATGCAAAAGAATGTCAGCATGTTATCAAATAAGATTTGCATGTAGCCTTAACTTATTCTGCGTTGAGCTTCAGGATTGAAAGCTTGTAAAGGTTATTAGCTCTAATGTGATACAGAGACTCTCATCTATATAGATACAACTATAAATAGATAACTATTTAGTGCATCCTTTGTACATAAAAAGAACAAGTATTGATTAGCTGTCTTTTGCACACTTTTTAGCATTCTAAAATTACATTTTAAACTCCTTTGTTTGTAACAGTATTTAATTTGTATTAATTTGTATTAATTAATAGGCATCAACCTCCTTAACCCTTAAAGTGCTGATCTGTTTTACAGTGAGTGCATACCAAATGGAATTACAATGCTGATATTTAGAGGCTAAACTACCACCCGCATTTTAAGGGTTAACATTGTTAAGAATAGAAAATTCATAATGAAAAAACCTGAAATAGTCTTGTCACCTGATACCTCAAACTACTATGATGCACATAAAATGTTGACTGTTTATGATGTTCACAGTTTCTTGATCTGACCAGTCATGTATAAGATTGACATCCAAACACATTGTACTGTATTTATAGTGCTGAATGTAGGATCATGGCAGATCGCAAGGTCTGATAGGGAAACTTTATAGCAATACTGACATTAATGAATGAAGTTGAATTGCGTACCACAACGAAAGCCATATGAAATCAATTATTTATTACATTTTCATGATAAGCTCCAGAGATCATTGTTTTATAGGTTTCAGTTGTTTTTTGAGTATTGAAAGTTAGTACATTCCAACTAAAAAGTTTCCCTTTCAGACTTTTGCGATATATAGGGCAGATGATGTAAAGGTCATCTGTTTCTGTGGCCCATGGTTAATGAGGGTGTCATGTGGCCAGCACAATGACCAACCGCCTTTACTTTTCCCCAAGTAATGACAGGTACTCATTAGAGCTGGGTGGACTCAGAAGCCGCCCAAACATCCTGAAGTTAAAAATCCCAGTTTTCAACAGGCTTCAAACCTTGGACCTCGGTTCGGAAGCCAAGCGCTTTACCTCTCAGCCACAGCTCCCTCCCTCAATCTGAATGGCTGGGTTCAAACTTGGGTTCAGAGTGATGACAGTCCAAAGTACCTCATTCATTGACCTCTAGTTTATCTATGGAACAATCTTAGGTTCAAGCTTCCCATGAAGTTGATGTTTAAAGGGTGATTATTGAGCATATATTACAAAGCAAAAAAAAATAGTTTAAAAGATAATGGAGATTAATGAGCGCAAATAAGTCCTATCAGTTTACCAATAAGTTATCTCTTCACAAATAAGTCCTCTCTAGTTACAAATGTCCTCTGTATTCTTAAATTGTATGATTCACAAAAAAAAGTTGTCTTTATTCCTACTGTTCTGTACTACCCAGGGGCATAGCTAGGGGGGGGGAGGAGGGGAAAAATTGGAAAATCCCCCTGGGTCCCTCTTTGAGGGGGCCCCCAGATGAGTGTTTTTTACATTGAATATTAAATATGAAAAATGCAGGGGCCCCCAAATGATGGCAAATTCCTAGCTATGCCCCTGGTCCTACCATTGATTACATTTATTTTAAATTTCTTTTTTGAAGGACCATCAGTAAAAAAAAAAGTTAAAATTTATTCACCTTTTAAGAATCTTTTTTTTTTTCATCTATTCTTAGAGTGAAGAAATCATGGACTGATTACATGAACCAGAGTTCTTTGTGTTTAAGAAACTCCTCCTTCTGCACCTTTGGATTTTCCCACTCATCTGATGACATGGAGGACAAGAAACATTCATTAAAACGCCATGCCAAAAAGTCTTTTGCATGTAGCTACGATGACCTGAAAGTGAAACATAATAAACAGTCCCTTGGCTTTGAAATTCTGAAAAATCAGCAAGAGTCACTTTGGACTGTCCAATGTAAATCTGAGACAACTGCAGAGAGCAGCAGACATGAAGAAGAGAGAGAAGTTGAGAGCTACCCAAAAGTTCGTCAAAGAAAGAAAAGGTCAAGGACAAAGAGCAGCCACAATGAGGAAGTAAAGGATAATACTTTCAATAGCAGCCACTCTCCGAACTCTGAAGATAACCCATTTTTGCAGATGCTTTCAGACGAGTTAGAAGCTCTGAAGAGCCCTAAAACTAAATATTTCCACCCATCGAAGCATGAAAAAAACATCAAAAGCAAACATGTAACTGGAACTGCTGGCCATGATGCAGTAAAACCTATCAATAAGTATATAAATGGACAGATTGGGGATTCGGAAAATGAAGGCAGTGCAGAACTTGAGGAAAGATGTGAGTCTGAGTTAGAAGAAGGTGAGCTGTTAGAAGAACCAACCGAGACCTCCAGGAGTAGCCACAGCGGCAAAAGAAGGTCACACAAAGGTAAGAGAGCCTTGTTTCAAACAGTTTCAGGAAAAGGCTTTGAGCTCAAAGTAGAATATGACGCCGACTTACCCATCAAATCTGAGATCAAGTCTGAGGTTGTGGATCAAACCATCGAAGCTGAGCACAGTTCTACTTTACCAGACTCTGTCTATGGAGAGGGGGCGACAGTCGGTGCGACTTCTTTTTTCCAGTGCAAAGAAGAATATGATAGTGACTGGTCTGAAAAAATGGATGCATCATTGACCAGAGATTTGGTGGACATGTGCATGCCATTGACTCTAGAGGAAGGGGAAATTTCTTCTGCGGCGAGTGATAGTTCCAGCAGTTGTGCCCTGGTACTTTCTTGCGATGAGGATATCAAAGCTGAAGAAATGCGTCTTAGTAAACTTAGTCATACCGAAGACACAGATCCCATTTGTATTAACACTGATAAGCTAAAGCAAGAGTCAGAAACTCCGGTTTCAAATGGTGACGCGGCAGGTATTGTTGGATCAGTGCTTGGCAACATGATGCATGGTTTGTACTCGCAAGACGCAAGATATCCTCCCACAGGCACTGTCACCTCTGATGAGCAAGTTGACAGGACATCTTCTAGTCTTTCTGGATGTTCCTTCTCTACAAGGTCGCTGCCGTCTCAGTGCTCTGATCAGGGATCGTATCTAAGGCAACAGCAGGCACAGGGTCTGCCCCCATTCCTTATGCAGTATCAGCAGCAGTGGTTCACAAACATGAGCCAAACCATGTCATCCAACGTTTATCAGAGTCCGGCTCAAACCATGATCCAGCACATGCAGTGGGGCACCATGAACCAGGCCAACATTGGTTCCTTGTTCAGCACTGGGGCAGTAGGACCACCTCCTTGTGTTGGTCAGTTGTCTCACGCTTCACCTCTTTACTGCCCCCAGCAAAACTATTACCACACTAGTAACTGGACACAGCACATGTCAACTGGTCAACAGCCTGGCAGGTCAAGGAATGTGGTCCAAGGTATATTACCCTATCAGTACGAGGCATACCACAACCATTTAAATCAGCTGACAAATTTCAGCGCGGCAGTGCTCTCCTACTATATATTATTCCAACAGGCCGCACTGACCAGTGGTCAGTCCATCCCTCCCACCCATGTTGTTAGCAACCCTTTTATCGCTACTAATAATAATTCAGGTAAAGTATTTGTGCTCCAGTAGTTCTGTTGGAAGTTGCTTGGGTTTCACAGTTCAAATTCAATGGTTTGTTTTTATTTAACATTCATTAACTTTTGTGTTCTATTAACTACTGTTCACAGTTTTCTTTTTGTTTCTTTATATTAGTAACATATTAATATGGTATGGATAACATTTTTTACTAGACGTTTCTTTATAAGGTATGTTAAGAAAATAATGGAGGATGAAGTGTACACCTTTTTGAACTAATGTAAATTTATTTGAAACGTTTCGGTGAACTTTTGTTTTTACTTAGACTTAGGTCCTCCCATGCCATTTTGCGCATGGGGAAGCGGGTTCTCTACACAGAGCTTAGCCATAGGGAACTTCCAAAGCCTCCGATTGGTTTGGCGCCTCGCACAGATCTAAAGATATTTTTTTTAGAGAAAGTTTTATTCACAAATGTTTAGATCTACTTGTTAGACTAGATATGTTAGAAGAACTTTGTTTCTTTCTTTTGGTGTAATGTCAAAACGTTATTTCTATTTTGGTGATCATGATTCGTCCATGGAGTGCATTAATGCCATTGGTGGTATATGAATTTAACTTATTTGTTGATTTAGATATAGTTACAGGGACGGTTTATAATTAATTGCATATTTTCCTGTCATATTTTTTTTTTTTATTTCATTTGGAACCAACCTGTTCCCTTTGCCTAGGGCCTCCAATTATGTAGAGTTGGCTCTGCTCTAATGAATATCCACTACTAGATTAACACATGGATGCGCATAGGATATAAAAATTCTTTTTTTGAAGGAATATCTGTAATTTATAGGATAGAAAGATAAATTTGAATGTTTCGATGTGTACAGAAAGGGGAAATGACTTTTAAGTTGTTGTTTGCAGAGATGAGCAGCAAACTACGACAATGGGACATTGTGAAAACTAGCAGAAGAAGGCGCTCTGGGGGAATGGAGTTTACAGTCATGACCTACAACATACTGGCTCAAGATTACCTGGAGCAGAATCAAGACCTGTACCGCAACTGTGACACCTGTGATTTAGACTGGGCCAACAGAGGACCAGCCCTGCTTAAGGAGATAATCTCTCACAATGCTGATGTAATTATTAAGTTTTTTTTTGTTTTTTTTTTTACACATTATTTTAGTTGCAATGTTTTATACATTAGTGGAAAAAAATTTGAGAAATATTTATTGAAAAAACCTTGAGTCACACACTTGATATGTCTCAATTTTTTTATATTTTTTTTTTAAATTTCATCAACTAAAAAAAAAAGTTAGCAATCAACTGTTCATCAGTGCAGTCTCTGGTAATGGTTTTTGTTGGGACTGAAGATCATTGTTAAAAGTTTCTGTACACACTGTCTTGAGATTGATAAAGACTTTGAAACTAATTAAGCAAGATCTTGAGACTGATAAACCAAGACTTTGAAACTAAACCAAGATCTTGAGACTGATAAATCAAGACTTTGAAACTAAACCAAGATCGTGAGACTGATAAACCATGACTTTGAAACTTGTAGTTGCTTGTAGATTGTGATGTTTTAACAACTAAAGGTGGTTGGTTGTTGGTTGTGCTGGCTTAACAACTAAAGGTGGTTGCTAGTTGGTTGTTCTGGCTTTACAAATGAAGGTAGTTGGTTGTAGATTGTGATGTTTTAACAACTAAAGATGGTTGCTTGTTGGTTGTGCTGGCTTAATAATTTAAATATCAGGAAATAATGTGATCTTTGTCCTATCTCAGGGGCCGTGGTGGCTGAGTGGTTAAGCGCTTGGCTTCTGAACCTAGGGTCCTGGGTTTGAATTGGTGAAGACTTGGATTTTGAATTTCAGGATTTTCAGGGTTCCCCTGAGTCCACCCAACTCTAATAAGTACCTGGCTTTAGTTGGAGCAAGTAAAGATGGTTGGTCATTGTGCTGGCCACATGACACCCTGCTCATTAAGCATCAACCAAACAAACAGATGATCTTAATCATCATCTGCCCTATAGACCGCATGGTCTGAAAGAGGAATTATCTCATTTCTCTCCTGCTTTTTAAAGAAAATGTTTACAGTCTAATTCTCTTGTACTTAAAGTCTTATGAAAATTGTGTCCTGTTGTAACATGAATTGGCTTTGTTGTGGGAATGAGAGACAACAGAACCAACAATTACACTGCATGAGTTTTCCAATGTTTTCCTTTGCCTGCAATTGAAAAAAAAATTGGCCCACTCCAATACATTGTAAAAAGGCTTCTAAACGGGGCCAAAAAAGCTTTAGGTAATACCCAGTAGGGCTCTTCAGTTACATACTGCTGACTTAGAGGTTTGTTAATTGACTAAGTTACCAGCATACATCTTCTTAGCAAGCATGTGTCACTCTTTGATTGTAGATTGTTTGCCTGCAAGAAGTACAGCTAGAGCATTGGGAGCAAGACTTGATGGAGCCTCTAGTCAAACATGGTAATGTTTTTTTTTAAACAAGGATTTGTAGAATACCTTTTGATTAGAATTCATTCTCACACAGAGAACACGATGCACTGCTCACTTTGGTTGGGATGACAGTACTTGGCACAATTTGGTTGGGATGACATTAGTTGGCACAATTTGGTTGGGATGACATTAGTTGGCACAATTTGGTTCGGATGACAGTACTCGGCACAATTTGGCTGGGATGACAGTACTTAGCACAATTTGGCTGGGATGACAGTAATTGGCACAATTTGGCTGGGTGACATTAGTTGACACAATTTGACTGAAATGGCATTAGTTGGCACAGTTAAGCTGGAATTACATTTGTTGACACAGTTTAGCTGGGTTGACATTTGGTAACAAAAGTTTCAATATGAAAAGAAGGCACATAAAAAACATAATTGACAGTTTGATTAACTAATTGATTCATTAAGATAGTCCCATGCTCCACACAATCTAATCTTGCTCCCCACAATCCACACAATCTAATGTTGCTCCCCACAATCTAATATTGCTCCGCACAATTTAATGTTCCTCCACACAAACTAATGTTGCTCCACACAATCTAATGTTGCATCACACAAAACTAATGTTGCTCCACACAATCTAATGTTGCATCACACAAAAATAATGTTGCTCCACACAAACTAATGTTGCTCCACACAATCTAATGTTGCAACTTACAATCTAATGTTGCTCCACACAATCTAATGTTTCTCCACACAAACTAATGTTGCTCCACACAATCTAATGTTGCTCCACACAATCTAATGTTGCTCCACACAAACTAATGTTGCTCCACACAAACTAATGTTGCTCCACACAATCTAATGTCGCTCCACACAATCTAATGTTGCTCCACACAAAACTAATGTTGCTCTACACAAACTAATGTTGCTCCAAACAAACTAATGTTGCTCCACACAATCTAATATTGCTCCACACAAACTAATGTTGCTCCACACAAACTAATATTGCTCCACACAAACTAATGTTGCTCCACACAATCTAACGTACTTCCTTTACTTGTTCACCCCTGTTTTCAAACGCCAAGCCCTTGTGGTATTCCTTTTTTAAAAATTTAAATTAGACAACAAGAGATGAACTCTGGGTTCAGAAAGACATTTCCATTGAGGTTCACATGGGCACAGCAAAAACAGCAATATACTTTTCACTTATAAAATGTACTTTATGATTACAAAATCAGTTCTTCATTAACTGATAAAAGTACACAACCTGATATCTCATATTGCTTTGATAAGACTTTGGAATACAATTTTGAGTTATCTTACTGGAGTTTGACTATGTCACACAGAACACTGTATCAAAGTAAAATATACCGTATGTTACATAATATAATTAATGTTTTTATTTTGAGGAACAAGACATTAAAGTGTAAACATGATTCTTGCTTATGGAAGAAATAGATCATTGATTTTTGTGTCATAAAATTAGATTACCTTGCTCTCTACAGAAAAAAATGTCTGTAACTGGAGTTTATATTGATCTGCAACATTATATTATGTGCACATATTATCTGTCAAGAAGCATTATCTAAGAAGCAAGTATGGCCGTAACAAGATGTGAAAGATTGTTGATATTTTAGAGACCCAAGTTTCTTTTTCATAGATCTATTTAAATAATCATCCTTCTTAATAAAATATCAGTAATCAAATAAATGGCCACTTCAATATTTGTTCTTTAAATACGATTCTAGTATTTCTTTCTGAAACCCACTTAGTTCTAGCTAACTTCAAACTATTCCCATAAGTTATGAAATAAAGAATGACTATTACAACCTTAAATACAACCAAAAATGTCAGATCTTTTTGTCCTTTTCATTTCAAAATGTCAACCTTTTTGTCCTTTTCATTTCCAAAAATTTGAAGAAGTTTAAAAAACATGAACAGAAATCTAGCAATCAATGTTTCATCCTAAAATATAATGCATAATACATTTTACTATTTGCACTATATGTTGTATAGGGGGCCTGGTGTCAGAGTGGTAAAGTGCTTGGCTTTTGAATTGGGGGATCCTGGGTTCGAATCTCGATGATGATTGTTATTTTTTTATTTCGGAACTTCAAGGGCGCCTCTGAGTCCATCCAATACTAACGGGCTCAACATTAGTTTGGAAATGTAAAGGGATTCGTCTTTGGGCTGTTTACATGACACCCTCTTTCACCATTGGCCATGCAAACATACAGATGACCTTTATAAATGTTTTTTAGAATGACTTTGTATTCCTATGTAATGTAAACCTTAAAGCATATATTCAAACAATAGAAATGTATTTCAAAATTAAAATGTTATTTAACCTTCGTTAGGCTAATAATTGAGTATGCATCCTGTGTATGGGACCCCTTAACTCAAGTAAACATTAAGAAACTGGAACAGACACAAAATAGAGCAGCGAGATTCATAACTAATGAATATTCACATTTGACTAGAGTAACAGCTTTAGTAAAATCACTAAATTTAGAAAGCCTTCAGGGAGAAGACTTAAAAGTAAAGTAGCAATTATACATAAAACACTGGACCAGAATCTTCAAATACAAAAACAAAATTAAATAAAATACTCAGAAAGATAAAGGCACATTCCTTGTTCCATATGCTAGGACAAATGCTCTTTCTTCCCTAGTGCTATTAGAGCATGGAATGGGTTGCCTGAGGCAGCCAGGAAAACCAGTGACCAGGCTGAATTTAAGTCATTGGTTCACATGCAAGACTAGATGCATGACTCATAGGACGTAATCATCTTCTTTTTTTGAAGTAATGTCTGTATTATATAATATAAGATAGTCTACCTAATTTTATTTATTTTTGCCTAGTGCATATTTCATCTCAGTGTCCACTGGTCCAATCTCTTTTGTGGACCAGTGGATGTAAGGGGCCTCAGAATGGTTTCCATGATGCCTTTAGGTGCTCAGCAAACACGAGTTTAAGTTTAAGCCTTTCAGCCACACATCCCATTGATTAGGCTTTTACAATTTTCTTTCTATTGTTGGACACACCTTTTTTTTGTCTTGATTAAAGTGTTGACTATGCTCAAGCAGAGGTAACAGCTTATTCCAAATAACCAACTGAACACAGGTGAAAGGTCACCAATGAAATGAGACAATCAAGCGCCCTGACGATTCAAATTGTTTAATCCGGTAATGAAGGGAATCCGTCTATGTCGTCGCTTTTGCTAATGAAATGACTATGTCCAAAAACTTCTTTATAAAAAAAACTTGACTGTCTCTGAAGACCCTACCATATTGACTGTTTTTATTACATATCTGACTCTAGCCTTAATATTTTTATTATGATGTTATTGTCACTATATAAAACCTAACCTGAAATACACAAAACAAAGTGAATCTTAAATTTTACTGAATTTCTAATTGTAAACTAGTATATCCTAACACTATATGTAAAGATTTCTGTATTACTCTCATCTAAGGTTTGATCTCATAATTAAATTTATTGTTATTTTATTTCTCAGTTCAATATGATTCCTTGTCAGAATGAAAAAAACATCTTGTTTTTTATCTCTTTATTTTGATTAGGTTACCAGTTTGCTTACAAACAGAAAAGTGGTTTGAAGCCTGATGGCTGTGCCATATTGTTTAAAAAAGACAAGTTTAAGAAGTTGGAATTAGTGCCAGTCGACTTCAGAAAAGGCGGGCTACTGGATCGTGACAACATTGGCCTCATCTTGCTCCTCCAGCCTACCCCCAAGAGTACAAGAGTGACTGCGCCCAAGATCTGTGTAGCTACCACTCACCTCTTGTTCAACCCAAAGAGAGGTGACGTGAAGCTGGCCCAGATGATGCTCTTCCTGGCAGAGATTGATAAGTATGCTTACCTTGATAGGGATGTAGATACCCACCCTGATAGTGCCAGCAGCCAGGCTTCGTCAAGCAGCTTGGGCATGCCCCAGCAAACGCCTGCCCCTAAGAAGGTGTCTGCTGAATCTCATCATGCCAGCAAGCCCAAGCCGACGTACTGCCCTGTCATATTGTGTGGTGACCTGAACACAGAACCTTTCTGCGCCATGTACAAGTTCATCACCACAGGTGATATCAAATATGAAAAGTACACCTCAAAACAGTTTTGTGGTCAGAAGGAAGGTCACGGCAGTGGTGGCTCCTCTCTGATAGGTAAAGACCTTCTTTTAGAGTCGCTGGACATCACTCAGTCATGTCAGTACACGCCAGTGGTCAACCAGAGGTTTACCTACCCACCAGAGAGAAGAATGCTGAGAAACTCTGGCCGTGCCTTCCACGATCTCTACTTCAAGTCGGTTTACGGGCATTCTGGCAAGGATAAATATGGCAATAAATTGAAGGAGATTACCACCCAGCATGAGAGGGTCACAGCCACAGTGGACTACATCTTCTACTCTACAGGCATGAAAAGCATTGACGGCAGTCAGGCCACAAATGTCCCTCTAGAGCTATTGGCACGGTACAAACTGCTGACAACAGGAGACATGCGAGAAATTGGATATCTACCCAATAAAATGTTCCCTTCAGATCACTTCTGCCTCATTGCCAGGTTTTTACTAAAATGACTGACTTAATACTGGCTCAGTGTCATGGAATATGTTGTGAAATATATAATGTATCCTGTGTGCTGAGTATACGTTGCCACGAATACAAGACATTGTGCCTTGTTTTGAACACTGATGTTTTGAAGTTTGTTCTTCATGTCAATCTTCAGAGTCTTTCTGCATTCATTTTTTTCTGTTACTGGCTGGAGGCAGACAAAGCTGGGTTTTTTGGTTGTTGTTGTTGAACAAAATATTGTTTTTTATTTTGAAGAAGGATGTTAGGGTCTTGTCCTGAAAAGATGGAAAGTGGGTTTTGATATCTGTGTGTGTGTTTGTGTGTGCATATGTGTATTACTAAAGATTAGTAAAAAAAAATATAGGGCAGATGATGTAAATGTTATCTGCTTATGTGGCCTGCGGTTAATGAGGATGTCATGTGGCCAGCACAATGACCAACCACCTTTACTTTTCCCCAACCAATGTCAGTAACCATTAGAGATTGGTGGACTCAGAGGCGTCCAAAGATCCCGAAATTAAAAATCCCAGGATTCACTAGGGACCCAGGTTCAGAAGCCAAGCCCTTTACAGCGCAGCCACCGCGCCTCCCGTAACGTCTTACTAGAGATTAGATACTTAATCAAATTAAACACAATGATAAGATGTTTCATAATTGTTGTTTTTCATTCATAATTTACCAATAACATATCTTTTATTTTTTTTTTTTTTCGATTACCATCAAATACTCCTTTTTTTTCTAATTAACACCTTAGTTGGCTGCTTAATTTTTTTTTGACTTCATATGTTTTAAAAACAAAATGGAATGAAAAAGTTGCTCTCTAGTTCATGAAACAAACCATTATTTTAGTTTTTATTTGTAATATTTGTTCAGTTTATGGTTCAATATTTGCTTATTCGTCATATGATGTTTAAAGCAAAAAGATACTGTTGTTTTTTTTCTTTCTATTTAAATATAGTTTATTTTTCAATTGATGTTGAAATTACATGTTTTAAATCAAGGAAATGTTTTTCCCTAAATAAAAAGGGAGAAAACTGTAATTACCTTATGTTTCTGTTCTCTCAGAATTTTTTTTTTGTGTATGAGCAAAACAGTTCTAGTCTGATTTGGCTTTTAGTTAACTTTAGATCATTGTCTGTTTTCTGTTAGTGCTGGGTTTGTTTATACCATCATCTAGTAACAACCAATGTGTTCTAAAGGGAAGTAACTCCTTTAGATTTTTTTAATCATAATTTTCATTTGTTTATTTGTAAAGCAGCAGAGTAGTTGTGGGAAGTGTTTGTAAAGCAGCAGAGTAGTTGTGGGAAGTGTTTGTAAAGCAGCAGAGTAGTTGTGGGAAGTGTTTGTAAAGCAGCAGAGTAGTTGTGGGAAGTGTTTGTAAAGCAGCAGAGTAGTTGTTGGAAGTGTTTGTAAAGCAGCATAGTAGTTGTGGGAAACGTGGTCAAGAGGTTAAGTACCCTTGAATTTGGCTTGGCTACCTATGATGGGGGCTCGAGGTTCGACACTCTACTTGAGCAGAGTTGTGTTTACTGAGCACCTAAAGGCAGCACGGAAAACCTAATCCAAGATACCCCTCACTGGTCCACAAATGAGATTGGACTATAGCGCTCTGAGCATGCTGTAAGATTAAAAAGGAGCGCTATATAAAAGCTATAATTATTAAGGAAAGTAACTTGTTTTAATTTATTATTTTTTTCATTTGTTTGTTTGTAAAAGCAGCAGATAAATTAAAAAAAACTTTTTAAAATGTTTTATAAACAATTTTAAGTTCTTGACATTCCAATGTCATTGGCATTGCTACAAACAGTTGATTCAAAATGTTGAAATGTCCCATCAAGCTTAATCTTTTGCTCTTTCTCACAATCACTCTAGCCCTCGGGGGATCCTACTGAGTTTTGGAAGTTACAGTTACTTTACTTTAGCCATGTTGATCTTTATTTTGAACAGGAGTTGTGTTTCTTTTCTACATACAGTAACTGTTGAAGCAACAGTGAACTAGCCAATACTGTGAGTTATGTCACCTTAGTACAGGTATGGCAGTCTGGTTAAGTGGTATGTGCTCCGGACTGTTGTCTCAGTAGTTCCTGGTTCAAACCTTGGCCACCACCATCCCTTGCCGTCTGTGAAATTTGGGCTAGGATGTAATGATCTTGAAATCTGAGGGAGTTTGCAAACTATGTCAAACAAACATTAGATAATTGTGGGAGTTATGTTGACTTATATAAACTATTTGGCAGTTTTGTACGGTCTAGTACATAGTAAATAGGGCCAATATCAAAATTAAATATAACATAAAAGAATAATTTGTTGAATTTGTTTTTTTCTATCAGAATTTTGAATCTGTAAAACTCTACTAGAGTTTTTGTTATTTGCTTCGTTAATGAATTTATGTTTTTTTATTTACTATATTATTGAAACATACTATTACATTAAATTCTCAGAAAAGGTTTTTCATTGTCATGAGTTTTTGTTTATAATTCAAAGGAGTCTGTATTCTATTGTCTTACTGGCTGAAACTTGCAAAACATTAAATACAAATTTGTTTAAATTTTTTGTTTTAACTCTTTCTCTCCATACTGATGATACCAACGTTGATTTGAACCCATTACATTAATGTTTGGTTTTATCAACTTTAGTCAATTGATTATTGGTAATTAATTATTTTGCTTGATATTAAATAAGGGAAATCCATTGTACATTATTGAAAGATATAGTTTTAAGGGCGTAGTTCTTCCCCTTTAAATAAGCCCCCACGGTCCAACCGACTAAGAGAGGTAAAGGTCAAGTCTTATATTATAAAAGAAGAGTCCTTACCGATGGCAGGTGTAGACGAAGAAACTTAAAAAAGACCCCAAACGGACAACGGTTTTGGCTACACGAGATGTGACAAATCAATTCAGGTCGCAACTGGGGGAAATACTGCATTCGAAGAAAATGCCTTATAACACTTATGACAGGTACGAATGGTCAACCATCTTTTGAGGACAATTTTTGCTCAGATCGTACGGAAATGTTTGGACCGATTTTAAGACCCAGTACGCGCTTCAGAGGGTAAGTCAGGAACGTTGTAGATGTATCTTATCTTATCCTACATAATACAGACGTTACGTCAGAAAAGAAGATGATTACGTCCTACGCGTCATGCATTTAGTCAAGCATATTAACCAATGACCTAAACTCCGCCAAGTCACTGGTTTTCCTGGCTAGTTCAGGCTCATGTAGCGCTAGGGAAGAAAGAGCATTTGTACAAATTTGTCCTAGCATATGGAACGAGGAATGTGCCTTTATCTTTGTGTCTTTCTGACACAATGTATTCATTGACAAAAAGTAAAAACTGCAATTTCTTTCGTGCTATTGCGCGGTGGTTGAGTGGTAAAGCGCTTGGTTTCCGAACCGAGAGGTCCCGGGTTCGAATCCTGGAATTTTTTTTAATTTCGGGATTATTAGGGCGCCTTTGAGTGCACCCAGCTCTAATGGATACCTGACATTAGTTATGGAAAAGGAAAGGCGGTGGGTCGTTGTGCTGGCCACATGACACCCTCGTTAACCGTAGGCCACATAAACAGAAGGCCTTTATATCATCTTCCCTATAGATCACAAGGTCTGAAAAGGGGAACTTGACTTTACTTTTATATCGCACACAACTGCACTAGAAGTGACCATTTAACAAAACAGTCCCGAGTTTCCTTCTATACGCCATTGATTTAGATAGCTAGATCTTATAAAATACAGGTCAGTCAAGAACCAAATATAACTCTTGTTACATCAAAACACGATTCTTTTGTTTCGTCAGATATACTCCAATTTTTCACATTGTATGATGCAACGAATTGGTTGAAAACGTCACCGGTTTGTGCCTGCTTCTCATCTTCAACAATTAATGGTAGCTTCTGAAAAAAATTAAAGTAAATATTTACTGTTTCGTCGCCCACGCCATCACAGGGAGTACAATCTTTTAGTTAACTTGCTTGTCGCTTCATATTTTGTGTGCAAACTTAACAGATCTAAATCTATTATTTAATTATTAGATCGGTATTGGAATCTATGATCCATGTCGTTGTCTGCTGCTGCTGCTAAAGCAAAGAAGATCCCGCCCATGCCAGATAAATTTGTCAGAAATGACAAAGTAATGGGGCTTATCGAGTGTAATTTCTACGAATATCTCAACGAGCTACAGTCGGCCATGGTCATGTTCTACAATCCGTCTTGCCCGGCCTGCCAGAGGAACCGACCTCACTACATCAAGGCCGCCAAGAACATGAGGCGCGACGGGCACGCCTACGCCGCCGTGGACTGCACGCAGGAAGTGGAGCTGTGCAAAAGAGAGGGCGTCACCAGGCTGCCCACCTTCCAGCTGTACACGAAGGGGACCTACGTTAGCCACCGCGACTTCCCTCTGGACTACATCCGCATTGGGGATTTCCTGGAAGCCGGCGCCACGCTGAAGGAAAAGATCATCCAGAAAGATCAGGTGGATCCGCCTTGCCCTGAAAAGAAGAAATAGAAGTTCTAGCCAGTCCGCATTTCTCCAGCAACTGATAAGGTAAGACTGGATGAACATGATCTAGATCTATAGCTTTATTTTTTGTGAGTTATTGTTTTAGCAAAGATTTAGATCTACATTATGTACACACACACATCTTAAACGATCTATATACTCAATAATAAGTTACGATGATGCTGTAACTACGGCACTCGGGCCACATCCAGCCCTTGTCATGGTGTTATCCTGTCCCTCATAACTTCTGCCTATCAGATGCGGACTGACAAAATCGGTTTAGGCTAACACCAAACGACCATATGATGATTATAGCCATCGCTTCGTTCCTGTCCTCCAAATATGTTAACAGTTTGATATGCATTGATAACTGATCTTGTACCTGAGTAGGTTTTGTTCAATAGTTGCTTGTAGTTGAAGTTTGGTAGGTAATCTCAGTGGATACTGGCCCAGTCTTGATTGGTTTGAATTATTTTATTACGGTCCAACTTTGTTCACACTAACGTCAGTTTTACAAGACTGTAAGACTTTACGCAGGCGCGGTGGCTGAGCGGTAAAGCGCTTGGCTTCCGAACCGAGGTCCCGGGCTCGAATCCCGTTAAAGACTGGGATTTTTCATTTTGGGATCTTTGGGCGCCTCTGAGTCCACCCAGCACTATAATGGGTACCTGACATTAGTTGGGGAAAAGTAAAGGCGGTTGGTTGTTGTGCTGGCCGCATGACACCCTCGTTAACAGAGTTCCACAGGAACTTTACTTTCTGTAACTTTCTATAGCACGTTACGACTTTATGTTAATCACTTTTGTAGATTCTATGCATCAGGCATTGAAGTTCATTACAAACACGGTACACAGAGAAAGGCTATTACATTATTACGGACAATGTGTTTGTTTTACATATTCCAGATGTTTCTTCAGACTTGAAGATAAACTAATTCCTGGTCCTAACCTCCCGCAGGACAGGGGAAGGCAGCGGTATGAACCCGGGACCATCGAGATGACAGGTCAGCGCGCATACCGCACGCATACCAGGCAGCCATCATGTTAGACTAGTATAACACTGTAATTTCTGTAAAACAGAGGTTCTCAGACTTTTTTTTAGTTGAGGGACCCCTTTACTAGCCAAACGATGTTAGCGGACTCCCGACACAGCCTGAACTGTCTGCCCAAAATCATATCATAATCAAACTCTACGCCACCGTGTGTTCTTTTAGTTCTGCTAGAACAGAGGTTCTCAACCTTTTAAGCTCGGCGACCCCTTTTTACAACCCCCCACTCTGCCGCGACCACCACCACCCCCCCACACACACACAGCAATAGAAGAGTAGACAATACCGATCCATATTTTCGATGCTCTTAGGCGACCCCTGGCCAAATGGTAAATCGACCCCCAAGGGGGTCGCGATTCACAGGTTGAGAACCCCTGTGCTAAAATATATGAAGCCTTCAGAACTTTTTTTTCATTCACTGTTGTCGCATTATTAATAATTTTTTGACGATTTTCATAGACTTTAATTTTAAATTTAAAGAAATCTACGGGCTCGTCCTTTAGTTCATTACGATTTGTTACAAAATAACGCTTCAGTTATGGAGGTTTCAAACTTTCGTTGGATAACACATTGAAACACATGACACATTGTGGCTGTTTCCTTTGTACGGTAGAGATCTATAATCTAAAGGTTAGATGGGCGTGCGAAAAAACAATTTAACAAACATGAATTAACCGGCACCATTGTCATTATAATATTATGCACCATTGTAATTATAATATTATGCACCATTGTATAACTTAAAATAAATCATAAAATGTGTACGTTTAATAACCAGATGCTGTCGCTGTGTCGTAGAGTTCTAGGGCATTAGGTTGGAAACTTTAAAACGAGGCTTGGACTTTTTTTCTTTGAAGGGCGTGATAAAGCATTTAAAGAACGAAGTTGGTCACTTTGTAAAATGAGTGCATTTGGTATTCATGCGCAAAATATAGTTCTATCATAGGACTGATATTTATCATTGCTTTTTTTTAAATACAAATTTCATCTTTCTTTGGACCCCCTATGGTCGTCTCGCGATCCCCTGGGGGTCCGAGTTCCACAGTTTGAAAACCTTTGCTGTAAAAGATCTTATATAGATGGTAATTTGAGGCAAGTCGTATCGTTCTATAGGCCCATTTAGTAAGAGAATAATATCAAATCTTTTACTGTATAAGGGACCATACTTCAATTCCTACCAGCCCATTTAGGTACCTACCCACGGGGCATTAGACCAAATGTCCATAAAGCCAGTCCGCCCACAGTGCGTAATGAATCTCCAGGGGCTCGGTTCAATTCCATTGGACTCAATTCGTGGGAGGTAATTGCTGCTCTTGACACGCGTGATTCAAATACATTCGGCCGTGGCATTGCCGTACAATCCGGCCCACAAACTGTTTGTGAGCATAATCAGTTACGTTTGTATGCGAGGGGTTTGTTGCACCGCATGTCGACGTGTACGTAGGTTGGTAGGTTGCTCAGTGAAATCTCACTGTGTTACAGGTGAACTAGAAAATACTACACTATAAGTAGTCCCACAATACGTTCATCATATAGAGCAGGGGTTCTCAACCTGTGGGTCGCAACCCCCTTGGTGGTCGATTGACGATCTGCCAGGGGTCGCCTAAGACCATCGAAAATATGGATTGTTATTGTCTATTCTTCTATTGCTGTGTGGGTGGGGGGTCGCGGCAGAGTGGGGGATTGTAAAAAAGGGGTCGCCGAGCATAAAAGGTTGAGAACCGCTGCAGTATAGAGTTCACATTTACGCTAATTCTATAGGACCATAATAAGTATACGCTTCTTGCTATTTGTTCATGGCATTGTATGTAAAAGGGATTCAAACCCACCAGTTCACGGGTCTTTAACGGGTCATGCTAATGTAGGCGAAAGTACTCCTTTTGGACTTGGCGATTGTGTCGAGATGACTCATCTGTTTTTATGACGGACATTTAACGAGTGTGTCTTATGGCCAGCACAACGACCAGCCACCTTTCTTTCCACAATGTCAGGTCAGGCGGGTACCCATTAGAGTAGGACGGGATCAGGCTGGTTCTAAAAAAACCCGAAGATCTATCTAAATCCCTGTCTTCACCAGATTTGAACCCGAGACCTCGAGGTATGGAAGTCAGCCGCTTTACCACGTAACCTCCACTCTCATTTTAACGAGTTTTGCTGTCATTCAAAGCGGTCTGTTGGGCAGTTCATTGAGTACATGATGCCCTCAAGTCCAGCCCACCCCTGCATTCAACTATTAATAGATCTCTTCTTTTTTGTTTTATAGACTAGTTTTTGTTTTCAACATCAAAGATGTAGATTCTTGTCTTGTATTTGTAGGTGCGTCGATACACTTTTAATTACAAGTTTTAATGGATGTGGCTTTTAGTGTAAATCAGTGCTGGCACATCGTCAGGGCATTTCCTGGACATCGTCTGGACATGGTCTGGACATGGTCAGCGTGTTATTGAAAGTTTAATCGATCACTAACTAAAGTTTCGTTCACTTCTCCTACTGCCCCCACCCCCTTTTATTTTTTCAGTCTTTCACGATCAGAGAAAAAAGAAAGGGTGCACAAGAAATTAAACCGGTAAACATCATGGCACGGGCTGGATGTGGCCCGAGTGCCGTGGTTTAGACATCAGTATAGTATATAATTGACTTGCTCTGTGTATGATCTGTGTGTAACTAATGTAGACCTAGATGTTTACAAAGTTAGACACCACAAAGAGACCCTTTCGAGGTCGCCCCACGGGTACCTGCCCACCGGGCACTAGCTCAAATGCCCATATAGCCAGTCCGCCAACAGTGCGGAATGTCAGTAACGAATCCTCAGAGGCTCTGGTGAATTGATTCATTTTCGGTAATGCTTCCCCTGACACGCCTGTTTGAAGTACATTATAAGTTCGACTACACTAACGACTAGCCCTTGTCTTCTTATATAATACAGACGTTACTTCGAAAAAGAAGATGATTACGTCCTACGCGTCATGCATTTAGTCATGCATATTAACCAATGACTTTAATTCTACCAAGTCACTGGTTTTCCTGGCTAGCTCAGGCAACCCATTCCATACTCTAATAGCACTAGGGAAGAAGGAGTATTTGTACACATTTGTCCTAGCATATGGGACGAGGAATGTGCCTTTACTGTTCTTATACAGTTTTACTTGCATTATGGTGTCTGTCTGTCATTCTGGCTCATTCCTGTTCTTTTGTGTATACACACTCTTAGATAAATCTCTGGTAAAGCTAACTGCGGAAGTTTTGCATTAAAAAAACACATTTATCAAAAAATAAATAAAGATGTGCACTGCATGTAACTAGTATTATAATAATAAAGAAAAGGCTATCTCTTTATCACCATTCCCTCATCTCTCTCTCTCTCTCTCTCTCTCTCTCTCTCTCTCTCTCTGGACATATTTGTTTCGCGTTTTTTTAAATCTCTCTCCCCCCCCCCTCTCTCTCTCTCTCTTGGCCTTAAAAGTGCTTACATGGCCAAAGGTCATTCGTCGTCATAGGAGCTGGTTTTGTGTGTGTGTGTATGTTTATATATTGTAACTTTTATACTAGTAATGCTGTAATGGACAATTGTACTAAAAACACATTTCAATTAGTTTGGACCATTTAAGTCATCTCTATAAAAAAAAATGCTGACTTGGCCAAAATAGTGCTGGCGTGGCCAAAATAGTGCTGACATGGCCAAAATAGTGCTGGCGTGGCCAAAATAGTGCTGACATGGCCAAAATAGTGCTGGCGTGGCCAAAATAGTGCTGACATTGCCAAAATAGTGCTGACATGGCCAAAATAGTGCTGACATGACCAAAATAGTGCTGGCGTGGCCAAAATAGTGCTGACATGGCCAAAAATAACTGCTGACATGAAAATAGTACTGACATGAAAATAGTGCTGACATGAAAATAGTACTGACATGACCCTAATTAGTGATGGATTGGGCAAAAATCTGCTGACATGACCCTAAATAGCGCTGAAATGACCAAAATGGTGCTGACATGGCCGAAATAGTGCTGACATGGCACTAATTAGTGGGAAGCGTGGTTGAGAGGCCAAGTGCGCTTGAACTTGGCTACCTAGACGGGGGCTCGAGGTTCGACACCCGACTCGGGCAGAGTTGTGTTTACTGAGCGCCTAAAAGCAGCACGGAAAACCAACCTAGATATCCCCCCCCCCCCACACACACACACACACTGGTCCACAAATGAGATTGGACCAAAAGCGCTCTGAGCATGCTATAAGCATGAAAGTAGCGCTATATAAAAAAGCTATAATAATAATTAGTGCTGACATGACTCTAAATAGTGCTGACATGACTCTAAATAGTGCTGACATGACTCTAAATAGTGCTGAGGTCTAAATAGTTCCCTCTACGGCGTGTTTCTCAAACTGTGGGGTGAGGTGTTATGGGGGGGGGGGGGGGCGAGCGACGTCCTGACTATAAAAAGCGGAGCCGGTCAAGGGGCAAAAAAAAAAAAGGTTGTAAATTCATTGTAGTTCAGTCTTTCTCCATTTCTCTCTGTCCTTTGCCTTGGATAGCGTTTCATCCAATGGCATTCTTTGATGTTGTCTTCCCATTTCTCTTATCTTCCTCCTCTTCTTCTTCTTCCTGGTACTGTTCCCTGAAGGAAGATTTTTGCGAGCATTGGGGACCTTGTGATGTGACCATAGAGTTTTAAAGACTCTCTTAAATATCTTTCTTTTTATTGACCTCAAAACTGATTTAATGGAGACATGTCTGGTAAGTAAGTTGAATTGTGGTCAATCTTGAGATAGATAACTAGGTCATGTCCACTATAACAACATCGCTACAGTAAAAAAAAACCTTTCTACTATAATTACATCGCTAGTTAAAACGACTTTATGCACTATAACAACTGTGCTGTAATCAAAACAACGCTGTCCATTATAACAACATCGCTACAGTCCAAACTACGCCATACCAAGTAGCCTATAACAACATCGCTACAGTCCAAACTACGCCACACCAAGTAGCCTATAACAACATCACTACTGCCCAAACTACGTCATACCAAGTAGCCTATAACAACATCGCTACTGTCCAAACTACGTCATACCAAGTAGCCTATAACAACATCACTACTGCCCAAACTACGTCATACCAAGTAGCCTATAACAACATCGCTACTGTCCAAACTACACCACACCAAGTAGCCTATAACAACATCGCTACTGTCCAAACTACGTCATACCAAGTAGCCTATAACAACATCGCTACTGTCCAAACTACGTCATACCAAGTAGCCTATAACAACATGGCTACTGTCCAAACTACGCCATACCAAGTAGCCTATAACAACATCGCTACTGTCCAAACTACGTCATACCAAGTAGCCTATAACAACATCGCTACAGTCCAAACTACGCCACACCAAGTAGCCTATAACAACATGGCTACTGTCCAAACTACGTCATACCAAGTAGCCTATAACAACATCGCTACTGTCCAAACTACGCCATACCAAGTAGCCTATAACAACATCACTACTGTCCAAACTACACCATACCAAGTAGTCTATAACAACATCGCTACTGTCCAAACTACACCACACCAAGTAGCCTATAACAACATCGCTACTGTCCAAACTACGTCATACCAAGTAGCCTATAACAACATGGCTACTGTCCAAACTACGCCATACCAAGTAGCCTATAACAACATCGCTACTGTCCAAACTACATAATACCAAGTAGCCTATAACAACATGGCTACTGTCTAAACTACGTCACACCAAGTAGCCTATAACAACATCACTACTCTCCAAACTACGTCATACCAAGTAGCCTATAACAACATGGCTACTGTCCAAACTACGTCATACCAAGTAGCCTATAACAACATCGCTACTGTCCAAACTACACCATACCAAGTAGCCTATAACAACATCGCTACTGTCCAAACTACATCATACCAAGTAGCCTATAACAACATGGCTACTGTCCAAACTACGCCATACCAAGTAGCCTATAACAACATCGCTACTGTCCAAACTACACCACACCAAGTAGCCTATAACAACATCGCTACTGTCCAAACTAAACCACACCAAGTAGCCTATAACAACATCGCTACTGTCCAAACTACGTCATACCAAGTAGCCTATAACAACATCGCTACTGTCCAAACTACGTCATACCAAGTAGCCTATAACAACATCGCTACTGTCCAAACTACACCACACCAAGTAGCCTATAACAACATCGCTACTGTCCAAACTACGCCATACCAAGTAGCCTATAACAACATCGCTACTGTCCAAACTACGTCATACCAAGTAGCCTAAAACAACATCGCTACTGTCCAAACTACACCACACCAAGTAGCCTATAACAACATCGCTACTGTCCAAACTACGCCATACCAAGTAGCCTATAACAACATCGCTACTGTCCAAACTACACCACACCAAGTAGCCTATAACAACATCGCTACTGTCCAAACTACGCCATACCAAGTAGCCTATAACAACATCGCTACTGTCCAAACTACGTCATACCAAGTAGCCTATAACAACATCGCTACTGTCCAAACTACGTCATATCAAGTAGCCTATAACAACATCGCTACTGTCCAAACTACGTCATACCAAGTAGCCTATAACAACATCGCTACTGTCCAAACTACGTCATACCAAGTAGCCTATAACAACATGGCTACAGTCCAAACTACGTCATACCAAGTAGCCTATAACAACATCGCTACTGTCCAAACTACGCCACACCAAGTAGCCTATAACAACATCACTACTGCCCAAACTACGTCATACCAAGTAGCCTATAACAACATCGCTACTGTCCAAACTACACCATACCAAGTAGCCTATAACAACATCGCTACTGTCCAAACTACATCATACCAAGTAGCCTATAACAACATGGCTACTGTCCAAACTACGCCATACCAAGTAGCCTATAACAACATCGCTACTGTCCAAACTACACCACAACAAGTAGCCTATAACAACATCGCTACTGTCCAAACTAAACCACACCAAGTAGCCTATAACAACATCGCTACTGTCCAAACTACGTCATACCAAGTAGCCTATAACAACATGGCTACTGTCCAAACTACGTCATACCAAGTAGCCTATAACAACATCGCTACTGTCCAAACTACACCACACCAAGTAGCCTATAACAACATCGCTACTGTCCAAACTACGCCATACCAAGTAGCCTATAACAACATCGCTACTGTCCAAACTACACCACACCAAGTAGCCTATAACAACATCGCTACTGTCCAAACTACGTCATACCAAGTAGCCTATAACAACATCGCTACTGTCCAAACTACGTCATACCAAGTAGCCTATAACAACATCGCTACTGTCCAAACTACGTCATACCAAGTAGCCTATAACAACATGGCTACAGTCCAAACTACACCACACCAAGTAGCCTATAACAACATCGCTACTGTCCAAACTACGTCATACCAAGTAGCCTATAACAACATCGCTACTGTCCAAACTACGTCATACCAAGTAGCCTATAACAACATCGCTACTGTCCAAACTACGTCATACCAAGTAGCCTATAACAACATCGCTACAGTCCAAACTACGTCATACCAAGTAGCCTATAACAACATCGCTACTGTCCAAACTACGCCATACCAAGTAGTCTATAACAACATCGCTACTGTCCAAACTACGTCATACCAAGTAGCCTATAACAACATCGCTACTGTCCAAACTACGTCATACCAAGTAGCCTATAACAACATCGCTACAGTCCAAACTACGTCATACCAAGTAGCCTATAACAACATCGCTACTGTCCAAACTACGCCATACCAAGTAGTCTATAACAACATCGCTACTGTCCAAACTACGCCATACCAAGTAGCCTATAACAACATCGCTACTGTCCAAACTACGTCATACCAAGTAGCCTATAACAACATCGCTACTGTCCAAACTACGCCATACCAAGTAGCCTATAACAACATCGCTACTGTCCAAACTACGTCATACCAAGTAGCCTATAACAACATCGCTACTGTCCAAACTACGCCACACCAAGTAGCCTATAACAACATCGCTACTGTCCAAACTACGCCATACCAAGTAGCCTATAACAACATCGCTACTGTCCAAACTACGCCATACCAAGTAGCCTATAACAACATGGCTACTGTCTAAACTACGTCACACCAATTAGCCTATAACAACATCACTACTGTCCAAACTACACCATACCAAGTAGCCTATAACAACATCGCTACTGTCCAAACTACACCACACCAAATAGCCTATAACAACATCACTACTGTCCAAACTACACCACACCAAGTAGCCTATAACAACATCCCTACTGTCCAAACTATACCACACCAAGTAGCCTATAACAACATCGCTACTGTCCAAACTACGTCATACCAAGTAGCCTATAACAACATGGCTACTGTCCAAACTACGTCATACCAAGTAGCCTATAACAACATCACTACTGTCCAAACTACGCCACACCAAGTAGCCTATAACAACATCGCTACTGTCCAAACTACACCATACCAAGTAGCCTATAACAACATCGCTACTGTCCAAACTACGTCATACCAAGTATAACAACATCCCTACTGTCCAAACTACACCATACCAAGTAGCCTATAACAACATCACTACTGTCCAAACTACGTCATACCAAGTAGCCTATAACAACATGGCTACTGTCCAAACTACGTCATACCAAGTAGCCTATAACAACATCGCTACTGTCCAAACTACACCATACCAAGTAGCCTATAACAACATCGCTACTGTCCAAACTACATCATACCAAGTAGCCTATAACAACATGGCTACTGTCCAAACTACGCCATACCAAGTAGCCTATAACAACATCGCTACTGTCCAAACTACACCACACCAAGTAGCCTATAACAACATCGCTACTGTCCAAACTACGTCATACCAAGTAGCCTATAACAACATCGCTACTGTCCAAACTACGTCATACCAAGTAGCCTATAACAACATCGCTACTGTCCAAACTACGTCATACCAAGTATAACAACATCCCTACTGTCCAAACTACACCATACCAAGTAGCCTATAACAACATGGCTACTGTCCAAACTACGTCATACCAAGTAGCCTATAACAACATCCCTACTGTCCAAACTACACCACACCAAGTAGCCTATAACAACATCGCTACTTTCCAAACTATACCATACCAAGTAGCCTATAACAACATCACTACTGTCCAAACTACGCCATACCAAGTATAACAAACATTGCTACTGTCCAAACTACGCCATACCAAGTAGCCTATAACAACATCGCTACTGTCCAAACTACGCCATACCAAGTAGCCTATAACAACATCGCTACTGTCCAAACTACGTCATACCAAGTATAACAACATCCCTACTGTCCAAACTACACCATACCAAGTAGCCTATAACAACATGGCTACTGTCCAAACTACGTCATACCAAGTAGCCTATAACAACATCCCTACTGTCCAAACTACACCACACCAAGTAGCCTATAACAACATCGCTACTTTCCAAACTATACCATACCAAGTAGCCTATAACAACATCACTACTGTCCAAACTACGCCATACCAAGTATAACAAACATTGCTACTGTCCAAACTACGCCATACCAAGTAGCCTATAACAACATCGCTACTGTCCAAACTACGCCATACCAAGTAGCCTATAACAACATCGCTACTGTCCAAACTACGCCATACCATAACAACATCGCTACTGTCCAAACTACGCTATACCATAACAACATCGCTACTGTCCAAACTACGCCATACCATAACAACATCGCTACTGTCCAAACTACGCCATACCATAACAACATCACTACTGTCCAAACTACGCCATACCATAACAATATCGCTACTGTCCAAACTACGCCATACCATAACAACATCGCTACTGTCCAAACTACGCCATACCATAACAACATCGCTACTGTCCAAACTACGCCTTACCATAACAACATCGCTACTGTCCAAACTACGCCTTACCATAACAACATCGCTACTGTCCAAACTACGCCATACCATAACAACATCGCTACTGTCCAAACTACGCCATACCATAACAACATCGCTACTGTCCAAACTACGCCTTACCATAACAACATCGCTACTGTCCAAACTACGCCATACCATAACAACATCGCTACTGTCCAAACTACGCCATACCATAACAACATCGTTACAGTGAGACCTATACTTTGTCCAGCTGTCATTTAACTCAGTGTATAAACCTAAATCTATGTTACGCTGTTATTTCCATGTAGCCAACTTGGTGCATTGGGTTGACTTCAAAGCGTTCTCATTCTTAATGATTGTGGGACATCGAACAGTCTTTCGTTAATGTCAACACGTAGTGATTGTTCTAGAAATGTTCCAAATAGCTGCCCAAGAAAAAATGTAGCGAATTAACCCAGGACATTTTTTTCTTATAGCCTACCCATAGACAGGGCTGGATTTAAGTATGCGTAGGACCTGGGTAGGATTTTTGTGTAGACCCCTACAATTTTTCGAAAGCTTTAATAAAGATCCACGTATGAATGGCATATCTAAACGCATGCTATATTTTATAAGAAAGAATCATAGTTCTTGTAAATTTATTGTCACTTTCCTTTTTGAGTTTGTGGAGGTTAAGGCCCTTGGTAGACGCACTGTCGTAATATCCGCAGCTATATTTAATTATTCCGAGCATGTGACAAGCGTACACTTCTTAATCACAACATTTTTGTCAGCGGTAAAAATGCGAACTAAATATTAGAAAAAAAGGTTTAAGTTTTTGACCCGTCGAAATTTTGATATATTTGTAAATCTTTTGTGGAGCCGTCTTTCTTGTGGAGTCCCCTGGGCTGTAGCCCCGCCCGGTTATTCTTTAAATTTGGCCCTGCCATAAGTTTCTTTTGTAATCATCCTACAGACACTTTTAAAAACTATATAAATGGTTTGTGTGGTTTTAAGTAAAATCGTTCCGTTTCTTTTCTATTGTCATCATGTACTGTATGCCAGTCTTTTAAGTGCACTCATGGGTAGGCGTGGCCCAGTGTTAGAAACACTGTTCAAGACATTGCGTCGACCAAAGCTGTGCGCACTATTTTGAACGGAAGTAGTTAGTGATTGGAGTTTCTTGGTGACGTTTCACTCTGTGTGCTGACGTCAAATGCGATCTAGGAAGTGCATTGTGTACATGCTATGCCATCTCTCTACTAGATCTAACATCCACCAAAAACAGATAAGTACTTTTTGGTATCAGTTACTTTAAACTACATCAACTCCCTGCATTAAACATCGCAACTGCAGTGGGAGATCCGCATCGCACGTTAAAAACTCTCGACCTCAGAAGCAGCAAAAAAAACTAATCAACATGGCACCGAAACGCAGTACTAAAGACAAATTTATCGGGTCCTCGAAAATCACCGGGCTGCTGTCCAGCAACTTCCGGGAGTTCCTGAGCGAGAAGAACATCGCCCTGGTCATGTTCTATGACCCCAACTGCCCGATGTGTCAGCAGATGAAGCCTCACTTCCTCAAGACCACGTATGTGACCAACAGGGAAGGCCAGTCGTTCGCCGCTGTGGACTGCACCGCTGAGCCAGAGCTGTGCCGCGAGGAGATGATCAACCGATTGCCCTCGTTCAAGCTCTACTCCAAAGGTAGGCCCGTCAATGTCTTCGGTGGCCGCATCGATTACCGCACCCTGAAGAAGTACGTCGAGAACGCGCCCAACGCTTCGCGCATTCCTGTTCGGGGTGAGCTGTTCGAATGAGTTCTGCAAACACTCATGAAAATAAACTGTTATTACCTGGTGATCTTCCGGACTTCTTTTTATCACAATGAACATTTTCCTGATTTGCTAATGAACTTTAGAACATTTTATGAACATCTTACAGCTTTGTCTCAGCATTGTGTGAACATCTTACAGCTTTGTCTCAGCATTGTGTGAACATCCTTCAGCTTTGTCTCAGCATTGCGTGAACATCCTCAAGCTTTGTCTCAGCGTTGTGTGAACATCCTCAAGCTTTGTCTCAGCGTTGTGTGAACACCCTCCAGGTTTGCATGTAACATCCTGTGAACATTCTCTGTAGCTTTGCCTGCAAATGACTAATATTAACTCTGAATACTTTGGTGACGTGTGCATGACTCGGAGACGTGTGCAGCAGAAGAACAATGTTATTTACCAACAAAATAAATCAATTTGTAGCCTTTTTTTGTGTGTGTGGTATTTTAAAAGTATTTTAGTGACGGTTGGTCGTCGTCATTGTCGTTCTGTCATTCCACTGTTATTCATAAGCCGAAATTCTCTTAAATCTAGGATTAATTCAATTCGATGTAAATCCATCTAGATCTAGTTATTATATAAATCACTTAAAACATAAAAAAAACGCACGCTCATCTATAAACGAAATCTGAAAAAAAGCACAAATAAATGTGTTAAAATTCAGTTGCTAGTCCTCACTGACTTATATCAACAGTCATAATTAGCAGACGAAGTCGAGATTCACATTACTGCGTCCTAGGCAACATAAAATGTTTTTGGTCAATTTCAAAACTGTCAAAAAACCCAGAGAAATGATGGTCAAGGGGCCCTTTCATAATGTTACGTTTTGTTACCAGCACATGTTTAGTACAATTTCGTTTCATATGTAGGAGAGTTGGTTATAGAATCTATAAGCAGTTCAAAATACATAGCCGTATACAAACACTGACACAAAGCTAAATACAAACACTGACACAAAGCTATATACAAACACTGACACAAAGCTATATACAAACACTGACACAAAGCTAAATACAAACACTGACAAAACTATATACAAACACTGACACAAAGCCATACAAACACTGACACAAAGCCATACAAACACTGACACAAAGCCATATACAAACACTGACACAAAGCCATATATAAACAATGATACAAAGCCATATACTAACACTTACAAAGTCATTTATAAACACACAGCCATATACAAACACTAACACAGTCATTTATAAACACACAGCCATATACAAACACTAACACAAAGCCGTGTACAAACACTATTATTTAAGACGTAGGACGTACTCCTTTTTTTGAAGTAACGTCTGAGATATACAAGATAAGATTACAAAATAGCTGCATACAACAAAAAAAAAAGCTACAAGTGATGTCTAGAGATTTAATCATTTGCATAGGGATTAAACTTAAATCTATTTGTATTTAATCAGTTTTCTTCTTCTTCCTCGTTCTCATTGTTATGTTGGAGTGTTCAGATGACTAGACCATTACATGAGATGAACTGCGCAGTGGTTTCTAAATCAGGGAGCTCTCCATATAGTTTTCTTTCTATTGTAGTGTTTTGGGGCCAGTGTCTTGTTCGGGTCTTTTGGTAAAGAGAGCAGTTTTGAAGGATATGGTCAGCATTCTCTGGTGAGACTCCACGTGAGACTCCACTCCAAATTTCACTGGTTCCAATTGAGAGCTTCCGGTACATATGTTGTCTCATTCTGTTGTGTCTCTTCCTGTATTTAATCAGTTGAGTCCATCTTGTTGAAACCGAAGTCAAGACAAGTGTGACTTGTATTAGTATCAAGAGCAGTACTAAAGACATTATAAGTTCATTATCTATATAAAAAAAAATGAACATAAATCGTCGCTCACGCAGTACAAGATATTAATTCCTCTAGCAGTCAATGTTTTTATTGAGGCTGCTGCCTCATTTGTTCTACCTGTGTCAGAAAAACGGGAGTCACGCGCTCCCTAAGCAGAGCTAACTCAACTCCACCAATCATTGTAAATGGCTTAATACCTCCTCACTTACCTGGACAGCGCAGTGTCCATCGATGCGTCTCTGTCTAGAGAGATAAAACTACAGCCAACAGCGCTTAAGGTGGCCTCCGAATAAGAGTACGGTGGAATAGGTCTCTCGGCCAACCAACAAAACATCTGTCTTTAAAGCAGTGGTTATCACCACACGTTTGTTTTGTTCGGAGACTATATGAGGCACGCAAGAATCGTCTAACAATTCCATCAAAGGTGCCTTCGCCCCATAATGGGCATACACTGGTAACACTAATTAGTGTAACTCTTCACTTTTGACCTATATTCAATCGATAGGGGAAATTATCCATGAGAGATTAGGGGTACGTCATGGCCTAAAATGTGCCGATGTGCCATATATCCTAAAATATCCAACCTCGTTCTGCAGTCCGCTGTGGGCACTGTTGGAGCACTACTTACCTTTCGAAAGTTGCGCTGGGTCAGACATCTATCCAGTATGATGTATGACCGCATGAGAAATGCGGTCCTTTAGGGTGAGTTTAAAGTAGAGCTACCAGGCGTTAGGCAAAAGGAGGACATGTCTTTCGTCTTGCAGGCACTGGCCTACATTGTTAAATGTTACATTGTAGTAGACTGTAGAGGCACATTATTCAGAAATCCTTTATAGCTTGTCAGGTCAACACTCTTATACATTGAAGAAAACTATTTTTTTAATCGCCTTCGCGAACACATACTCGTATATCGTACAATCATTGTAGGCCTATATTCTTGTCTGTAGCCCACTAAAGCTGTTTTGGCGATGGTCGTTTTGACGCTAGAGGTTCAAACGAAAATGTAAAATACACCCCCAAAAAGATATATTACGATAGACACTTTTTTTTAAAACTTAACGAATCTGTATTTTACGTCTCGAGAGACGATCTTTTCCCTTTGCAACTTCTTGTGTGACTAAAAAAGGCCACTCCTTGATACACAGCTGCGGTCGCAGGTTGGGCATATGTAATCACAAGGCGCCGTTGCGTTTTCACCCTTCTTTCTGCTTCTGTTGTGTATGACATCTGCAATCCGAGACCCTTCTTTTATGCTCTTATCTCCATGTGGATCTATCCAGTGCCATTTTTCCCCAGCTGCTAGTGTCGAATAAGCTTAAATATTTAAAACAACATTCTCACGTCCCACTCCTCCCCCTAAAAAAAATTATAAATGTTTTAAGTATATGTAGACTGTAATCCGCCATAATTGAGATTTGACTAAGATGTAACATTCTTCCACCCTGAAGGCACACCCGAAACAGTCTAGTAAGTAGAAACAAAATCTAGGCCAGTGATATCTCTGGATGTTATCAGAACGAGACTAGGCAGGTCTATAAATAGTCTAGTAAGGAACTTTAGCAGTTCAGAGAAGTCGCAAACATCTCCAGATCAACTTTTTGACTCGGGGGTGCTCTAAAACTTCACCACTCTCTCGTGAACTAAACACAAATAAAAACTTCACATATTTCACCAGAGAAAACTGCTTCCCTTTCGCCTTCAGGTATCCCTCAGTCTGTTGGGGGCAACACCAACTGAATTGTGAGTGAACATTTTTTTAAATACCTCAGATGTGTAACTTTTAGCGCTTGACTTATGTGCCCAAAAAAATCCAAAATAAATATGAGACAATCTGTCGACCGTCTTTCGCTATTCCTTTCTTTTTTTTTTTTTAACCAAATTATTAAATTTGTACTACCTTTACTATTTTAACTGTGAATAGACCTTGTTTTTAATGATTTAACTGTATTGAATTTAGCCCTTGTTATATAAAGGGAGAGTGACCCTTAAAGGATTACGGGCACGACATGGCCTAACTTGTGCCGATGTGCCTAAACTCAAACTCAACTCTGTCTTCTGCCTTGAAAAGAATCTCTTCTAATGAAAATAAAAGCAGTAAATGGTAACTTCCTATTAGATCTAGATCTAGACTTCGCACTACCAGTTCAGGTCTTACAGAACTGAATGCGCAATTATTCATAATTTGGTGTAGACATGGTGCGTTCATAAATTAGAGTTTTGATAATGATAGACGGCATGAGTTAATAAAGTAAGATGTTAATTATAGTCACTAATTTGATTGGCACAATCGTATGCCATTTTGTTAATCCCGAAGGAAAGGGACATAGACCTAAGTTGATATAATAGACCTAATTAGACATAAAAATACATTCTTCAATGGTGCTGAACGGTGCAGAGTGTATGACGTCACTATAGCGACCAACGCCATCTATGAGACCGGCGAAACATCATGGCAGACTGTTTTCTTCATTGAATCTACTGTCTAGTTCTGAGCACAACGAAAGCGTCTCGATTGAATATTTGTCACCGCTCTAGAGGAGCTGATTTCAACCCCCCACCAAAAGTGATAAGTATTAGATTCTAGCTTTGTTTCACTAACATGGCGCCTTCTCAAACCTTGGCTCGGAAGGTGAAGCCGGACGCTTTCGCCCAGTCCCCTGCTGTCATGGGCCTGCAGGACACCACCTTCTCAGACTATCTCAGCGAGCAGAACATAGCGCTGGTCATGTTCTATAACCCCTCTTGTCCCGAGTGTCAGCGCTGCAAGCCCCACTTCGTCAAGGCGGCCAACACCGCCAAGAAGGAAGCGGGTCACATCTTCGCAGCTGTGAACTGCGCGGAGTTCCCTCACGTCTGCAAGATGGAGAACGTTTTCAACAGGCACCTCCCGGCTTTCCTCCTGTATGCTCGCGGCAAGAAGCTGAGCGAGGTGGTCAATTACATGGACTATAAAGAATTGCGAAAACTTGTCGAAGAGTGCCCATTTTTCCCGCCAAATAAACCGGTTAGTAAATAAACTATCTTTACGCCTGCTAATGGTATTACGTCACAAATAGATAGATCTAGAACTACCTTTTAAAATTAGATCTAAACAATAAGCCTTCGTCATAATTTGGATCTAGATCTTTAGGCTATTTCGGTTTTTTTTTTTTTTTTTTTTTTTCACATTGACATTTTGGACTTAAAGCAAGACCAATCCATTATATGAAATATAGAATATATAGGCCTAGGCCTATTATTATTGATTAGGCCTATATATGCTACTAGATCTACATATCTAGATGCTCTTTTGATCTAGATATAGTCCTTGGAAAAAAGATCTAGGGGCCTACAGTGCTTTAAATATTCTAAGGCTACATTACATGCTCGAGGGCCGGCCTTAGGCATAGACAAAAAAAAAAAAAAAGGCAGCCGCCTAGGGCCTCGCACAGGGCTCAAATCAATTATTTTTTTTTTTTATTATTATTATTATAGCTTTTATATAGCGCTACTTTCATGCTTATAGCATGCTCAGAGCGCTTTGGTCCAATATCATTTGTGGACCAGTGGGGGGAGGGGGTATCTAGGAGTTGGTTTTCCGTGCTGCCTTTAGGCGCTCAGTAAACACAACTCTGCCCGAGTCGGTTGTCGAACCTCGAGCCCCCTTCTAGGTAGCCAAGACAAGCCAAGTTCAAGCGCACTTAGCCTCTCGACCACGCTTCTTGTGAATATTGAATGTCCTCACTAGTTGCTACTTTCCTGATATAAAATGTCCTCACTAGTTGCTACTTTCCTGATATAAAATGTCCTCACTAGTTGCTACTTTCCTGATATAAAATGTCCTCAATATATGCTTAATGTTAGTGTTGGAGTTGCTAGACCTTAAATAAATTGCGAACTTTCATTTTTCAATGTTTATTTTTCTATTTCATTTGGGGCCACCAAGATAACTTTGTCTAGGGCCTCCAGTTATCTAAGGCCGGCCCGGCATGCTCTATTAGTTCCTCTTGCATATGTGCACGCGCGCCTTCAGTATTCAAGTATACGCTATTCTCGTAGAGACTTGAGATCTAGATCTAGAAATATAAAAGAACGTCTGTACCTTTTAATATGAATGAAATCAGACACGATGTTCCGTTCTGTGAACGTGTTAGCTAAGAGCCACCTTGACCTGCAATATGTGTGTCTCTCCTAAATAGGGCTCCACAGTCATATGAAAAAGTGTTCGAGATGAACCATAGTCGTTCTACGATTGAAGGAGGCCAATACAAGAGCGCTATATAAATTAAGCTTTTGTTATTTGGATTAGATTGACTTTGTACAGCGAGACTAGTGTGCTCATCTTGTTTGTTAGGGGGGGGGGGACAATATCTTGTGACTTTTAACGAAATCTAATCTCTAGCCAACGTGGCTGTTTTATGTCTATGCAGGTTGTAGATAGTCAACTGTACTCTATGAATTATACAGTATGCTAATGACATAGAGATTCGCTAATTAGATCTAGATCTATTAGGCTATTTATTTAATGAAACATTGGAGGTAGGGGGGCATGCGGCCGTTTGTGGAGAAATGAGACACATACACATTTGTGTCAATAACTGTTTTGAGTATTTAAACGTATGCTCTACACTTGATATTCTCCACTGATTGTTGTCGCCCTTCTTCTAATCAATTTAAAAATAAACCAACACGTGAAGCATGTCTAGAGAAGGTGAACAAAACAAATTATATTACAAAGGTTTGACTAAATATAGTAGCAGTCTCACTCGATTCTCCCCCACCCCTCACCCCTTTTTTCCCCCGTTTTTTCCCGTAAAAAAAAAAAAAAAAAGAGTTTGACGCTATCTGTTGCTACATAAAAAGGGGAGAGGGGGCAATGTTTGTATTGGCTTTTTTTTTTTTTCAAAAGTTGTGTTTTGTTACAACTTTGCTATTTGCTATGTTAAGCATATGCCCTAGAGTACAACTTCACATCATTCTACATTTAACATATGCCCTAGAGTACAACTTCACATCATTCTACATTTAACATATGCCCTAGAGAACTTGGCTATGTATGTTTAACATATGCCGTAGAGTAGAACTTGGCTATGTATGTTTAACATATGCCGTAGAGTAGAACTTGGCTATGTATGTTTAACATGGCCCTAGAGTAGAACTTGGCTATGTATGTTTAACATATGCCGTAGAGTAGAACTTGGCTATGTATGTTTAACATGGCCCTAGAGTAGAAATTTGCTATTTATGTTAAACATGTGCCCTAGAGTAGAACTTTGCTACTTATTATGTTTAACATAAGCCTTAGAGAAAAACTTGGCTATTTATGTTAACATATGCCCTAGAGTAGAACTTGGCTATTTATGTTTAACATGGCCTTAGAGTAGAAATTTGATATTTATGTTAAACATGTGCCCTAGAGTAGAACTTGGCTATTTATGTTTAACATGGCCTTAGAGTAGAAATTTGATATTTATGTTAACATATGCCCTAGAGTAGAACTTGGCTATTTATGTTTAACATGGCCTTAGAGTAGAAATTTGATATTTATGTTAAACATGTGCCCTAGAGTAGAACTTATCTATGTTTTAACATATGTCCTAGAGTAGAACTTTGCTATTTATTATGTTTAACATATACCTTAGAGAAAAACTTGGCTATTTATGTTTAACATATGCCCTAGAGTAGAACTTGGCTTAAACATATGCCCTAGAGTAGAACTTGGCTATTTATGTTAAACATATGCCCTAGAGTAGAACTTGGCTTAAACATATGCCCTAGAGTAGAACTTGGCTATGTATGTTTAACATATGCCCTAGAGTAGAACTTGGCTATTTATGTTAAACATATGCCCTAGAGTAGAACTTGGCTTAAACATATGGCCTAGAGTAGAACTTGGCTATTTATGTTAAACATATGCCCTAGAGTAGAACTTGGCTATCTATGTTTTAACATATGCCCTAGAGTAGAACTTGGCTATGTATGTTTAACATATGCCCTAGAGAAAAACTTGGCTATGCATGTTAAACATGTGCCCTAGAGTAGAACTTGGCTATCTATGTTTTAACATATGCCCTAGAGTAGAACTTGGGTATTTATGTTTAACATATGCCCTAGAGTAGAACTTGGGTATTTATGTTAAACATATGCCCTAGAGTAGAACTTGGCTATTTGTTGTCATATTCCTTAGAGTAGAATTTTGCTATTAGTTATGTGCCCACTCCTGGCCCACATCAACACCAATAAATTAACCGTTTGTTCTTCAGTTGCGCTTTGAATCATCCAAAAAGGTACTTAGTTGTACTGGCCCCACACAACACCATCCCCTCGTTCAATCTGCTACACAATTCAACTGTTGTTATAATGGAGCTCTTTTTTTGTTTCTCTTGTCTTCCCTGACAGCACACTCCTTAGAAGTTCCCTGGCAAACAATCACCCCACAGACTGTTTATGGAATCACAAGTTGAAGACGCAGAGTGAACAAACATTTTGGTTTCTACAGGTCTCCTAGAGAAATGTTGAATCATCACCCCCTTCATAAACATTTGTTTTCAGTGTTTGATAAAATATACAGAACTTGGCTTCATGATAGGACTAAATATCTTCTTGTAGCAAGGGAAGCAACTCAACATTTCTTCATTGTCTAAGCAAGGGCAGATAACTTTATGCAAGAGCAATTCCAATTTTTGGTCTGAGTTTAGAGAAATAGTTTTGATTTAGAATGTTTCAATGTGCTCCCCTTGTGCCTCAGATAGCAGTTTAATAAAGCTACACCTTTGACTAGAAAATGTTTACATTGTATCTTTATTTTTCTGTGCTGTCTTATGGTGTATGTTTCATATTCAATAAACACAATGCACAAGTTTTTACTGTAAATCTAAAACAATGGTTCACAAGTGATAATCTGTAATAATTATCACAACGTATGTCAATACATGAAGTAGCACACACACACACAGTAATCTAGTATACTGTTGAGACTGAATATAAATAATATTAATATCTATTCAAAGAATTGAACTATGATAAAAACAGCTGAATATAAAAAAAAAATATCTATTGAAAAAATTGTTCAAAAAATTGAAATGAAATAAAAACATGAAATAAAAACTGCAATTTAATTTGAACATTAAAAAATGTAAAAAGCACAAAAAACTTAAATGTAAAATTTAAAAGAAATGTAACATTGCTCCCATGTAAATTGAGTCACAGTGTATAAAGTATAAAACAAAAATATAGAAAAGTGTATCATCAGTATATACGACTTTTATATCACAAATTTTTAAAGTGTATCATCAGTATATATGACTTTTATATCACAAATTTTACTCAGCACATAAGACAATAAGTTCAAATTTAAATCATGATTTTTTATCATATTCCATAATTCAATAAAATTAACCTTCAAATTTGTGTTTAAAAAGCATTTTTACATAAATTGGTTTCTTATATCTGCGAATTTAGAAGTCCTGACGCACATTCTTTCATTAGACAAGTCTGAAATGTTGCACATCTCTCTATTCCTAGTCTAAAACTCTAATTCAACTCTAAGATGATAGAACTTCTCTTCGCAAAGATAGTTTTATACTTTAACACATTAACATACTAATTATAGTCCATTCATTTCATATTATAATCAAATTAACATTCAAATTTGTTTTCCTAAAGCATTTTTCATACATTTCGTTCGCTATTTTAATAGTACTATTCATGATTCCATACATCTAACAAAAAAGGTCATGCATGTGCAGAGCAAAGCCTCCATGCACGCGCAGAAAGAACTCTATCCAAGCCAATATTTAACTCTAGATTAGTCTAGATCTAGGCTATCTCTAACTCAAGATCTAATTCAAAGATGATAGATCTACTTTATACTTTAACATATGAACATACAAAATAAAGTCTATTCATTTCAAATTTTAATCAAATATATGTAGGCCTACAAGCAAATGTTTTTATTTGAAAAAATGGATTTATGTCGATTAGCTATTTTGATTCATACTATTTTTACATTCACACATTCGCTATACTTATATAACATTATTATTTAATTGTTTACAAAACACTCTCAGTGACTATATCGACGGGTAACACAAGGCTAGTATACAAATATTTTGTGAACTGTTAAACATAATATCTCAGATTGATGGTGGTAGTAATGTCTCGTATCATGAATATCAGTTATTTGACTTTCTTGCCCACTACAGACAAGGTAAGTGGTTGAGTAGCCACAGATGTGTCATATTATAATAAGCACAAAATTATAACAAAACAAACACTATGAATTATTTAAATTGAGTTTCTGTAAACTACAACTAATACAAAATTTCACTCTTTAAGCAGAAGTAGAAAGGTCAAAGATCAAATTAAACTGTAAAACAAATCCACAAGAAAACAAAAAGGATTTAGACATCTCAAATATTTATTGGTCAGTGACAATCTCTTCATTGGCTGGTCCTTAGAATGTTTGAATGCAGATCAGAATATAAATAACAGCAATTTATTTGAAACCTAAACTCAGTGTACTTGTACTCGGTGATTACTTTCTCTACCGCTGCCAGACAGAGCCCAGCTTTGTCATTAGTTTTAAATTCTTATCTGGTATTCAAAGTCATTTAGAGATGTCCCAGAATTCTTCTTTTTCTTTTTATTCACAAAACTAGCTGCCAGAAATGAATTTCTGCATAGAATAAAAAAAAATATTTTTTTAATACATTCATCATGTTTGAATTCTAATTAGGTCTACAAACACATCTTCATCCAGATCATTAGCAACCCAACAGCAGCCTACAAAATAAACAAACAAACCATAACTGCTGACAGAGTTTCAAAATCTCTAAAATCAATTGACAATAGAAATACTTTTCATTATGTCCCTTTGATTAATTGACTTCTAATTAAGCCCTGCTGAACCCTCAAACCATATTTTAAGAGACTTTATGCTTCATAATCTCTTTGTTTTCAATGAATGTGAAAATCTCAAATAATTTTAACAAAAATTGTGTAACACAAAGATACAAATTACTTCAAGCACTCCAATTATCTTAGCAATGCCAAAAACTAAATCAAGTAATGGCAAAATGTTATGTTATTCTCAATATTTCTATTAAAAGTAAGGTTCCCCTTTCAGACCTTGTGATCTATAGGGCAGATGATTTAAATGTCATCTGTTTCTGTGGCCTACAGTTAACGAGGTTGTCATGTGACTAGCACAACGACCAACTGCCTTTACTTTTACCCAACTAATGCCAGGAACCCATTAGGTTTGGGTGGACTCAGAGACGCCCAAAGATCCCAAAATTAAAAATCCAAGTCTTCACCAGGATTTGAACCAGAGACCCCCCCAGTTCTGAAGTTAAGCACTTTGCCTCAACATTTTCATTAAGTAAATATTAAAATAAAAGGTATTTTTACAATTAAACAAAATAGCACAGCTGAATAGAGCAACAAGATCCAGCCTCGGACTTATATCTTATAGAAGGCAAGTGGTGTGTACAATGACTTACGATCTTCTGTTAAGGCTGTGAGATCTTGTTTCTGATGTGGCTTCCACTGTGTTCACCATTTTGAATGTACTGTAAGGGCTGATAGTGGAGGACTTTGCCTGAACAAAAAAAAAAAACTATTTCAATCAATTTTTTCTAACAAGAAAAACACAAATTCAAAACAAATTTGCATGCAAGACTTGTGAACTTCAATATGTAAATATAAACCCAAAAATTGAAATTAAAAACATCCACTTTATAATATAAACAATTACAGAAGTCAATCTACATCTAATTAGGTCAAGAATATGAAAACAAAAAGCAACTATTTCGGATATGTTTCAGCCAGTTGAATGACCTGCTACATCAAACCTTGTTTTCTCAAACCAGCTGCTGATACTAAAACAACATTGGCAACCAAGACAACATAGATGTTTCAGTAGAGCACAAAATAAAACTCCTCGTAGGCGGAACTAAAGTTTGGTTGTCAGTCAGAGTTCACACATACCCTAATGAGGTTAAATGACTCACCAAGCTTTTCATTTTTCTGGCATGGTTGTCTAGCTCACGAATGCAATCCTTCTTGCTGGCAATGCTCATGTTCACCATTAGAGCCTATCAAAAACACAAAGCATAGAAAAATGTGTAGAAAAATGATTAGAGATATAAAGCTAATTAAAATGTATAGAACACACAAAGCATGAAAAGTGTAGAGTGATAAAATAACATCCAAGATATCTTTTATTTAATGACAGTTGCCAGCATGTCTAATGACTGAAGGATGCCAACAACACCAAAACAACTATATATTTGGCTGTATAGTTTTGGTATCAAAATATTAAAAACTTGATCACTACAAATGGCAAACACTAAAATTGAACAATGTCAAATAGTCTAGCTACTGAGAAACTCTTCATTTGGTATGATAGAATGTTTAAAGGTCTAGCTACTGGGAAACTCTTCATTTGGTATGATAGAATGTTTAAAGGTCTAGCTACTGGGAAACTCTTCATTTTGGTATGAAGGAATGTTTAAAGGTCTAGCTACTGGAAAACTCTTCATTTGGTATGAAGGAATGTTTAAAGGTCTAGCTACTGGGAAACTCTTCATTTTGTATGAAGGAATGTTTAAAGGTCTAGTTACTGGGAAACTCTTCATTTGGTATGAAGGAATGTTTAAAGGTCTAGTTACTGGGAAACTCTTCATTTGGTATGAAGGAATGTTTAAAGGTCTAGCTACTGGGAAACTCTTCATTTTGGTATGAAGGAATGTTTAAAGGTCTAGTTACTGGGAAACTCTTCATTTGGTATGAAGGAATGTTTAAAGGTCTAGCTACTGGGAAACTCTTCATTTTGTATGAAGGAATGTTTAAAGGTCTAGTTACTGGGAAACTCTTCATTTGGTATGAAGGAATGTTTAAAGGTCTAGTTACTGGGAAACTCTTCATTTTGTATGAAGGAATGTTTAAAGGTCTAGTTACTGGGAAACTCTTCATTTTGTATGAAGGAATGTTTAAAGGTCTAGTTACTGGGAAACTCTTCATTTGGTATGAAGGAATGTTTAAAGGTCTAGTTACTGGGAAACTCTTCATTTGGTATGAAGGAATGTTTAAAGGTCTAGTTACTGGGAAACTCTTCATTTGGTATGAAGGAATGTTTAAAGGTCTAGCTACTGGGAAACTCTTCATTTTGTATGAAGGAATATTTAAAGGTCTAGTTACTGGGAAACTCTTTCTTTGGTATGAAGGAATGTTTAAAGGTCTAGCTACTGGGAAACTCTTCATTTGGTTTGAAGGAATGTTTAAAGGTCTAGTTACTGGGAAACTCTTCATTTGGTATGAAGGAATGTTTAAAGGTCTAGCTACTAGGAAACTCTTCATTTGGTATGAAGGAATGTTTAAAGGTCTAGTTACTGGGAAACTCTTCATTTGGTATGAAGGAGTATTTAAAGGTCTAGTAACTGGGAAACTCTTCATTTGGTATGAAGGAATATTTAAAGGTCTAGTTACTGGGAAACTCTTCATTTGGTATGAAGGAATATTTAAAGGTCTAGTTACTGGGAAACTCTTCACTTGGTATGAAGGAATATTTAAAGGTCTAGTTACTGGGAAACTCTTCACTTGGTATGAAGGAATATTTAAAGGTCTAGTTACTGAGAAACTCTTCATTTGGTATGAAGGAATGTTTAAAGGTCTAGTTACTGAGAAACTCTTCATTTGGTATGAAGGAATATTTAAAGGTCTAGTTACTGAGAAACTCTTCACTTGGTATGAAGGAATGTTTAAAGGTCTAGTTACTGAGAAACTCTTCACTTGGTATGAAGGAATATTTAAAGGTCTAGTTACTGAGAAACTCTTCACTTGGTATGAAGGAATATTTAAAGGTCTAGTTACTGAGAAACTCTTCACTTGGTATGAAGGAATATTTAAAGGTCTAGTTACTGAGAAACTCTTCATTTGGTATGAAGGAATGTTTAAAGGTCTAGTTACTGAGAAACTCTTCATTTGGTATGAAGGAATATTTAAAGGTCTAGTTACTGAGAAACTCTTCATTTGGTATGAAGGAATATTTAAAGGTCTAGTTACTGAGAAACTCTTCATTTGGTATGAAGGAATATTTAAAGGTCTAGTTACTGAGAAACTCTTCATTTGGTATGAAGGAATGTTTAAAGGTCTAGTTACTGAGAAACTCTTCATTTGGTATGAAGGAATATTTAAAGGTCTAGTTACTGAGAAACTCTTCATTTGGTATGAAGGAATGTTTAAAGGTCTAGCTACTGGGAAACTCTTCATTTGGTATGAAGGAATGTTTAAAGGTCTAGTTACTGAGAAACTCTTCATTTGGTATGAAGGAATGTTTAAAGGTCTAGTTACTGAGAAACTCTTCATTTGGTATGAAGGAATGTTTAAAGGTCTAGCTACTGGGAAACTCTTCATTTGGTATGAAGGAATGTTTAAAGGTCTAGTTACTGGGAAACTCTTCATTTTGTATGAAGGAATATTTAAAGGTCTAGCTACTGGGAAAACAAAAGTTTACCTTCCAGTTGATTATTTCATAGGAATGTGGATCATGGATGATTGGTAATCCAACTTTGATTTTCTTGACACTGTGACAATCTGAAATACAAGATGACGGATAAATTACATATGTTCCTTATGATGCAATTTAAAAGGGAAAAAAATATGTTTTGAAACAGGTAAATGCTAAAATAATAATAAGGCGAATGTCTTTCAGTCCGAGGATTAGATTTTTAAAAAAGTGTGAAGTATTTCACACGGCTATGCAAGTCCAGCAAACTAGCTACATGATTTGACATCTCAAGCAAAGCCGTTGCCTGCAGCGGGGATCTGTTTGAATTCACTTTTCACCAGCGTCTCTCTTCAGAAATGATACAATATAGTCAACACAAATATCACACACACAATTTCCAATATTCGTACTAAACAGTTAACATTAGACTATTAACATTTAGAATATATCGTCTGCTAAGAATAGTACCTAATGAAATCATTGCTAGTATGTATCGACTCCAAATTGTACCTATTGAGTTTAGATGGAATAATTTCCAAAGCCCTAGAAATTTGTTAAAATTATTTGCTACGAATGATTCTCCCAGAACTTACATTTTTTGTAGCTTTTCTCAAAATTCAGCACAAGGTCAGCCAAACTCTGAGGACAAAAAAAAATAATATTTAATAATTAGTAATGCATTCTGGGAAGGCATGAGAATGTATTATTTAGCATCAAGCACTATAATCAGAAACTCCACAGTTGAAGCAGCAAAGAGGAAAAGCTTATGTTTGCAATTTTTCTGAGAAGTGAGACTTTCCAGGTGAAAAGCATACCTTCCTAGAAAATATAATTATGTGAACATGATTTTCAACGGTGGCTTACCTTGAACTCCAAAGGTTTGTACATAAGATCATCTCGGCGACTCATGCCAATAGCTCCGTAGTGCCCTGCATAAGAGATGCCTAGAACAACATGGCGGTGCTGGTGGTCATTAAACACAGTTTTGAAGCTAATGGTAAACCTTTCCACTCCTGCCATCCCATTAGTCAGAAATCTTTTTTAAAGGTCAAGTTCACATAATAATATTAAAAAAAAATGAAAATTGAAAAATATCAGTTTGATAGTAAAATATTCTTGTTTTGAAAACTGAAGCTTAAAGCATTGGAAAGATTTTTACTTTGATTAGTAATAATAATATACATTAAATCAAAAGTTTGGACATTATTCAATGAAACAGATATTTAAAATATTTAAAACAAAAAAAAACAAACAAATACTAAATAAAATATGAAATAAATTTCCATTGTTATTCATCATAGTTATTGGAATGATTAGGGATTAATAAAAATATAACAAAAATTAAGGTTTAAATATGATATTTATGTTAAAGATGATAATTATGTTAAAGTTGAAAGAACAGCATAGCCATTGTTTTATTTATTTGTTTTAGATGTTTCAGAATTAAAGATTGTTTGTTTGTTTGTTTTACATGTTTCGGATGTTCCTTCAGAGTTGAAGATAGTTTACTTCCTAGTCCAAACCTCCCGCAGGACGACGGGGGATGGGAGCGGGCAGGGTTTGAACCCTCGACAGACGATAAATCCGAACGACAGTCCAGCGCGCAAACTGCACGACCAGGCAGCCATCCAGATTATTACATCCTAGCCAAACCTCAGGCAGGATGGCAGCAGGCATGGTGTGAAACCAGGACAATCAAGATGACAGTCCAGAGGGCATACCACATGACCAAGCAGCCATTCATGATTGCAAGCAGATTATAAAAAATCCAGGGATATAAATAAGTAAACATTCAGAAACTCAAATTAAGTTGAGGGGGCGGGTCACAGTCACAAGTCGTGTCAATCTTAATACACAAGTGAACACATAAAATTAAACACAGATGGCTGGCTGGTCATGCGTTATTATTGCTGGACTGTTGTTTGGACTTGTGTATGGTCCCCGGTTCAAACCCTGCCCATTTCCATTTGCTGCCGTCCTGCTGGAGGTTTGGACTAGGAAGTAAATTATCTTGAGCTCTTAAGGAACATCCAAAACATCTGAAACACTTTACAACAAATCAAGGAACAGAGAAGATTGACTAGGGAACACAGACTAGTGAACATAGACTAGGGAACAGAGACAAGTGAAATGGGAAACATTTATGGTAAACAGTGAAACATTTATGGTAAACAGTGAAACATTTATGGTAAACAGTGAAACATTTATGGTAAACAAGACAAACTATGTTTGTGAAGGATACATTCCTAGAACCACAGCTTCCAAACACTTTATGGGCAGAGCCTCTCGGATCATTTCTTTGGCAGACTCCATCAACCTGGAGGATTAAAGACAACTGTATTGTCCATTTCATTCAGGTTTTCAAAGCAATGCAACAAATAGAACAAGAGTTAAGGTGACTTAAGGGGAACTTACTATAGCCAGTAGGCCTATATAAATCCATGAGAAAAATATGCACTAAGAAACATACAATTAAAAATTAAAGTTTTGGTTTAAGAATATTTTTATTTTGAAGAACAAATGTAAATTATAAGAGAATCAAACTATAAAAATAATAATTATAATAATATAATTTGCCTTCAACGGGAACAATTAAATGAAATAAATTGTGTAAAATCTGAATTATCTTCTCTTTGACCAAAATTTTGTTGCTTTTTTTACAAAGTTAAATAATTCTAAATCTACATAGACTGATGTGAAAAGACATTAAAGGTTCAATGTGTACTTACCCTGAAACTGGTCGACATTTTCGAATTTCAAAAAACTGTGTACCTGTATGATTATATCTAAGGGGTTTATTAAAGGGAAATATATGAAAATTATATCTTTATCGTACCTATGTCGCTATCCATTTTAAGTAAGAACTATAAAAAAAATATTATTGCATATTAACATTTTTAAAAAATGTTGAAAGTCAATAAATTTAATTTTTTTTATTTTTCAAAATATTAAAATATAGATTTAAAATCGCACTTATGCTTCTGTATGTAATTAATTATGTATTAACAAAACAGTAATTTAAAAACAAAAGAGTGCACCAATGAACCAAGTTATTGAAGACATATCTTATCATCTGTATCAATGAACCAAGTTATTGAAGACATATCTTATCGTCAGTATCAATGAACCAAGTTATTGAAGACATATCTTATCGTCAGTATCAATGAACCAAGTTATTGAAGACATATCTTATCGTCAGTATCAGTGAACCAAGTTATCAAAGACATATCTTATCATCAGTATCAATGAACCAAGTTATTGAAGATATATCTTATCGTCAGTATCAATGAACCAAGTTATTGAAGACATATCTTATCATCAGTATCAATGAACCAAGTTATTGAAGACATATCTTATCGTCAGTATCAATGAACCAAGTTATTGAAGACATATCTTATCGTCAGTATCAATGAACCAAGTTATTGAAGACATATCTTATCGTCAGTATCAATGAACCAAGTTATTGAAGACATATCTTATCGTCACTATCAATGAACCAAGTTATTGAAGACATATCTTATCGTCACTATCAATGAACCAAGTTATTGAAGACATATATCTTATCATCAGTATCAATGAACCAAGTTATTGAAGACATATCTTATCATCTGTATCAATGAACCAAGTTATTGAAGACATATCTTATCATCTGTATCAATGAACCAAGTTATCGAAGACATATCTTATCATCAGTTTCAATGAACCAAGTTATTGAAGACATATCTTATCATCTGTATCAATGAACCAAGTTATTGAAGACATATCTTATCATCAGTATCAATGAACCAAGTTATTGAAGACATATCTTATCATCTGTATCAATGAACCAAGTAATTGAAGACATATCTTATCATCAGTATCAATGAACCAAGTTATCAAAGACATATCTTATCATCAGTATCAATGAACCAAGTTATTGAAGACATATCTTATCATCTGTATCAATGGACCAAGTAATTGAAGACATATCTTATCATCTGTATCAATGAACCAAGTTATTGAAGACATATCTTATCATCAGTATCAATGAACCAAGTTATCGAAGACATATCTTATCATCAGTATCAATGAACCAAGTTATCAAAGACATATCTTATCATCAGTATCAATGAACCAAGTTATCGTAGACATATCTTATTATCAGTATCAATGAACCAAGTTATCAAAGACATATCTTATCATCAGTATCAATGAACCAAGTTATTGAAGACATATCTTATCATCAGTATCAATGAACCAAGTTATCGAAGACTTATCTTATCATCAGTAAGTCATGAACTTTACAGAACACACAAATGATGTCACTAGTTAACTTCTGCAAATCTTGGACGAGATAGCGTCTGCTATCCTGCACATCTCCAGGTGGCAGATAGAGGAAAAAATCCTCAGATATAAGGGTCTGCTGTGAATACCAAATAAACAACAGGGGGCCAACTGGTTTGCAGTCATGGAGGATGAGGTGAGGATATTCCAGTAGTTAGGATATTCACTTAAAAAATCTTTAAAAAATCCAGGGAAATGATTGCCAAAAGCAAGTATAGGGAGCTTTAGCTCTAAACCCGGATAGATGAAGCTTGTTAACAAGGGATAGCAGTTCATCTAGGAGAGATAACTCTGAAATTAAACAACTGCTGTCTAGCTGATGGTTTCGGATCACAAAACCTCACCTGAGAAGGATGAGGTGGGATATTCCAGTGGTAAGGATATTCACTTAAAACATCTAAAAAAAATCCAGGGAAATGATTGTCAAAAGCGATTATAGGGCGCTTTAACACTAAACCTGGGTAGATGAAACTCATTAACTAGGGATAGTAATTGATCTAGGAGGGATAACTCTGAAATTAAACAACTGCTGCCTAGCTGACAATCTAAGATCACGCAATCTCACATGAGAAGAAGAAATTTTAGCAACTAAAATTTTCGATGATGAAAATAAAGGATACTGGAGTTCAGTCATATACTCTTGAATTTTCTTGAGTCTGTCTGGTATGGAGACAGTTGGACTGAAAGACAATGGAGGTTGGGGAATAGGTACCTGCAATGTGGTAAATAGGAATAAAATCAATTAAGTCAAAATGAAAATTGAAAACTGAGGTCACTGAAAGACTACTTTAAGGCAGAAAAAACATATTGTTAAGATTAAAGATAGTTTTTGGATATAAAAAGCCTGTCTTCAAACTATAGTTGACTCTTGATAGTCTGACAGTTACGGGACAAGGAGTTTGACGAGACCTAGGAGTTTGTCAGATTGCCAAAAATGTCAAATAACTAAAGGTAAGCTGTACTTCAAAGAATTTAACAGTATGTGTAGAAAATTCTATTGATGATGTAATGAAATTTTCTAATAAACTTTCAAGGGTATAAAATGAACACAAGATGAAAAAGAAAAATTTATGGATCTAAAAAATATAAACCATGATTTCAGCTTAGACACACTGCACTAAATTACAATTCACCCTACCTACATTATTAAAAATAAACAAACTATATGAATTTATGTTGGCCCTGCATCAGATTGCTAGTGTGTCGGATTAGGAAATGTTGGACAATCAAGAGTCCACCCAGAAAAATGTCAGCTGTTAAGAGTAACAAAAAAACTAAAACAAATTAATTCCACTTATCTTATTCATGGCAAACCAGTAACACAGACTAAAAACGCAAAATACCTAGGTGTTATAATAAATGAAAAACTGTCATGGAATCCACATATTGATGAAACTACAAAAAAATCAAACAAAGCATTAGGATTTATTAAAAGAAATTTCTATAAATCAAATAAGAACATAAAACTAAAATGTTATTTAACCTTGGTTAGGCCAATAATAGAATATGCATCCTCCGTTTGGGACCCCTCAACTCAAGAAAACATTAAGAAACTAGAACAGACACAAAATAGAGCAGTGTGATTCATAACAAACGAATATTCACATTTGACTAGAGTAACACCTTTAGTAAAATCACTAAATTTAGAAAGCCTTCAGGACAGAAGGCTCAAAAGTAAAGTAGCAATCATACATAAAACACTGAACCATAATCTTCAAATACAAAAAACAAAATTTAATAAAATACTCTGAAAGACACAAAGATAAAGGCACATTCCTCATCCCATATGCTAGGACAAATTTGTACAAATACTCCTTCTTCCCTAGTGCTATTAGAGCATGGAATGGGTTGCCTGAGCTAGCCAGGAAAACCAGTGACTTGGCAGAATTTAAGTCATTGGTTAATATGCATGACTAAATGCATGACGCGTAGGACGTAATCATCTTCTTTTTTGAAGTAACGTCTGTATTAGATAAGAGTCAACTGAAATATCTTCAAAAGTAAAACGTACTTGTATCAGGTTTTTATTTTGTCATTAAAGAAAATGTTTTCAAAATGAAAATTTTGAGGAAGCTATCATCTTCTATAAATCATGCGGATGAAAGAAGAGCCCTAAGTCACTAAGATCTAAGGGTTAGCTGTGATTAAGAAACAGCCACTGTCAAACTGGTTTGCAGCCATAGAGGATGAGATTGAGTTTTTAGTAGCTAGGATAGTCACTGAAAACATCTCAAAACTACAAGGACTATTACAAAAATCGAGCATTGGGTGGCTTGAACATTAAGGATAGTAATTCATCTAAGACAACTTTGAAACTAAACAACGGAAGATAACTTGAATGTTTAGAGACTATGGAACTTAACAAGTGAGACAAGCAGCTGAAAACAAGAGTCAACAGACCACTAGGGACATGTTGTCCAACACAATGAATGATATATCAGTAATAAAAAAAAAAAGGTTTTCTTTCAACCTTAATAATGTTTTTTATGTGTTAACTTTTAGGTTCTACTTTATCTACATAAAAAATTTGACAAAAATAACACAATCAATAATTGTGAAAAATTCCTAATGGGAAATGGTTACCTGAATTCAAAATTAGATTCCACTTTATTTTATGTCAGTTTTTTCTCTCTTTAAAGATAAAGAGCACATGATAATGTTTAAAGCGCATGTTTACATTTGTAACAGGGGATTTCATTATCAAAATATTGAGGAGCGTTGTCCAATGTACCTGAGGCAAATCCTGCTTGTGGCGCAGCTTCCTAACAATATCAATGCCATCTGGATGGATCTTTGTGATGTGATCCCACATCCGCTCCCAGGTTTCCGAATCAATGGGGAATCCGCTTTTATTTACCCAGAAAAGTACGCCATTTTCTTCTTGGGCTTCATCCTTGTCCTCTGATACATTGACCTTCAGCATTGACTTTGACCTTACTGACAAAACAACAAGATTTTTACAACTGAGGAATTACAGAGGACATATAACACTATTTAAAAAATATACTAAATATTACAATGATTAATATTTGATTCAATAAAAAACAAGGCTACAAAGACAGTTTGTGTGGAAACACAAACTCAAAATCAGCCCCCGAAGTGGTCCACCCAGGCAGGAAAAAAGCCAGGTTTCAATATTTTCAAAAGAATATCTGTATTAAATTCTACCAGAAGTGGTAAAAAGGCAAGTTTCAATATTTTCAGAAAGAATATCATAATGAAATTCTATCAAAGGCAAATGACAGAGGAGAATGGAGAAAGAAGGTTGACAGATCCTGTGTGGTGCCCCAAAGGTCCAGCAGATCAAGGGATAGGTAAAAGTGAATGTGAAGTTAGATGTTGACCTGGCCTAACTGATGTCTTATAATGAGTATCTAATTGATCTAACTGTTTTGTAAAGGGTCAGTCTCTTATTCAAAGCCTCAAGAAAAAAAAAAAAAAATTCCTTTAGTTTTGTGTTCAATGATAGTATTAATTCTCCGCAGTTCACACGATAATATAAAAAAACTACTTATTAATTGTTGTTTTAAATTATGTCCAACTTATTTGCATAGTAAAAAGATTTGCTATCTTTTAAAAAAAAAGTTAATATTTTTTGTAAATGTAGTATTTAGTATGACAGAACTTACATAACGTAGCAATACAATTATAAAAAAAAATTATTTTTATACCAAAAATCTCAAACCTTTTGCATAAATGTGTTAAAAAAAAAGGTAAATGGTCATCTCCCTTACTAAAAAGCCTCCAGTGTTTGTTACTATTAATAGTGAATAGTTGTAAATATATTGTATTTTTATGAAAAAACTACTTGCATAATTGATTTAAAAAATTAAATTTTTCACTTTCAGAAAAGAAAAAAGGAGCCGTTGCATCAGAACTTTGAATGGTCTAAAATATCATGATGTCCGATTTTCATTTTCTCTTCTAGTTTCTGAGATCTAAACAGGACGGACGGACAGACAGGACACACAAAACTAATAGCATCTTTTCCCTTTCGGAAGCCGCTAAAAAAGGAGAAAACAAAAGCTAAATAGCTAAATGGTTATGGACTTCAGAGCTTAAAGTAAAGTAAAGGTCCCTTTTCAGACCTTGTGGTCTATAGAGCAGATGACATAAAGGTCATCTGTTTCTGTGGCCTATGGTTAATGAGGGTGTCATGTGGCCAGCACAACAACCTTTACTTTTCCCCAACTAATGTCAGGTAACCATTAGAGCTGGGTGGACTCAGAGCCACCCAAAGATCCAAAATTATAAATCCCAGTATTCACCAGGATTCAAACCCGGAACCCCCGGTTCAGAAGTCAAGCACTTTACCGCTCAGCCACTGCGCCTCCGCCAGAGCCTAAAAGAGAGTTCAAATCATTTAAGGAGCTTTTTAAGCTCAGGCTTAAAACAGTAAATCACGTGAAGCTCTTGTCCTTATAGCATTTTGTCAACAGAACATTTGTGTTCATAGTTTATTATATTCCTTTCTCAATACTAGGTTTCAGGCATGAGCACAGTTGACTAGAGTTTCATTGTCATTTCAGACTACAATAGCTATAAGAAAAACAATTTCTCCAGATAACATAAAGTAGCCAATAGATAGCTAGAACAGTGTTCTCTGAACTCCAGGATCATATAATAAAATGGAGGTCAGAACTTGTGCCCTGAACCATTAAATCAGCAATTAAAAGTGAAAACTAAATGACCAATGCAGCCAGTCAAGCCATCAATCACTTAACTAGGATACCCTTGTTTAACTCTGCATTTAATGACTACTTATTTCACAATAGTACTTATTTAATATTAGTCGCAGACTAGCATTTTTCTGAAGCCATTTATTTTTACATTTATTAGGACCAAGAGTAAAAGTACAGTTTATAATTTGTTAAAATTATAAATGAGTATTTGATTGGTTATTGACATTGGATGGGGAAAGTACAGTGAATGTTTGTTGTGCTGGCCACATGACACCCTCATTAACACTTGCCATAGAAACAGTTGACCTTAACATTATCTGCAATGCTAAACTTTATTAAAATATTAAGGATGTAAAAGTCTTACTCATTTTCATGCAGTTCAGATTTGGATTTCTAAAAGAATCTGATCCTTGAATACAACTATACGGGAGGCAATCACCATGCTTGATGTTTAAAATGTTCACATTGGTAGACAAGGCTGAGCCATTTAACCATGAGATTTGCCTTGAAAGGTCTAAATGTCAGGCGATTTGATTGACCACTCTTTCCACAGGTTCACTGGTCCTCATTGAATTTACTTTTGTGATGCTGCAGCACCACACTCTCACTGTGAATACAAAATAAATGTAGGGAGTTTACTAGATCTTCTGTGACTAAGATATACTGTTGTGAGTAAAATGATTCTGTTGTTATGTCGTTATGCTTGCATTGATTTCATAAACATGTTTCTTGATGGAAAGGTAAGGAAGTTGTTTACATGTATTATTTGAGTTATGTTACATTGTTAATATTAGTTATGTTCCCTTTTGTTGTGAACTGCAGTAGTTCTGCAAGATGGCGCCGCCATGAATAAACAAACGTTATCGAAGGCCCAAATCTTGTGTTTGCTTTCATCCTTTCAACGATAATTTACAAATAGATGTTGATTTATCGTCTACAATATTCTCAAAGCTTTTCAAATATTTGAATGCATTTATGCATAAAGAAGAAACTTAAGCCTCTAAGCAGTAGACTTTTGCTAGTTGACTCTAGGTAGTAGAATCTAGGTAGTAGCCTCTAGGCAGTAGACTCTAGGCAGTAGACTCTAGCTAGAACACTCTAGGCAGCAGCCTTTAGCTAGTAGACTCTAGTTAATAGACTTTAGGTAGAAGACTCTAGCTAGTAGACTTTAGGTAGAAGACTCTAAGTTAGTAGACTATATTATCACAGGGATATGCATAGAATTAGGATTAATAATTTTCATTTTTAAAGGAGCATATCTCTAATGTACAAGATATCATACTGCTATGGAGAGTGTGTATGTGTGTTTCTATGGTGGTGGTGAGAAGACGTTAGCGATTGGTTGGTGGCTAGACAGTGATGCTGACGAAGAGGTTAGTGATTGATTGTGAATGATAAGCGGCACTGTCGTCAGCTGTCTTGGTTAGGCTAGAAGACTCCAGAATGCCAGAGTGGAAAGACATGTTTTTGTAGTGAGTTAGATTTTGTTCAAAATACCATTTTATATTATTGTTACAATCTGTACTACATTTATTTCATGTCATTTCAAGTTGAATTTATCTACATGTCATTGTAATAAAAGATACATTTATTTTGTTCACAAAGATGTTATTCAGTTTGGTGCTACAAGTCAACAACTGTCAACATTTGTTTAAATGTTAAATGTTTAACATGTTTCGGATGTTCCTTCAGAGTTGAAGATAGTTTACTTCCTAGTCCAAACCTCCCACATGACGACAGGGGATGGGAGCGGGCAGGATTTGAACCCTCGACCATCAATAAATCCGAACAACAAGTCCAGCGTGCAAACCGCACGACCAGGCAGCCATCCATTACATACAAGATGATTGTCATAAATTATCCTTTCAACATTTTAATATATTTGTTAATTAATTAGTAAAGAGTCACACTTGACTTCCCATCACAGCTAGTGAGCGTGTAAGGTCAAAGTAGCGGTCATGTTAATTATGTTTATTATTAATGTTAATTATTGTTTGGTTAATTGAAACATCAGAAAATGATTGAGTATTTTATATTAGGTTTTGTTTTTTGTATTTGTGAATTATGGATCAGTGTTTTATGTATTACTGCTTCTTCACTTTTTAATCAGCTTTAATTTGAATGTCCTAGAATCTAGCTAGATTAAATATCAGTAAAAATGAGTCGTAATTTACTTTAATGCCATATGGCCACTCTTACATGGTGTGACGTCACAAATATAGACTTACGAATTCTAGTCCTGTCTAGAGTCTAGAGTAGTCTAGTCTAGAGTCTAGACTAGAGACGAGAGTCTTGTCAGTCACTCAGTCAGTCTAATGCACGACCTACAGTTAGTGTAGGCTACACTCCTAATTTATTATCTATATTAACTATATAACTTTTACTTTATAAGTAAAAATAGATCTAGACTACTAACACTCTAACAGTACAAATCTTAGAATCTTGATCTAATTCTAATCCCAAGCGGTATTAGAGCATGGAATGGGTTGCCTGAGCTAGCCAGGAAAACCAGTGATTTGGCAGAATTTAGGTCATTGATTGGTTAGTTATTAGATCTAGTTAATTTAAATATCATATGCATGACTAATGACTAAATCATACTAAATGATATTGATTAAAATGCATGACACGTAGGACGTAACGTAATCATAATATCAATTGAGAGAATTATCATAATATTTTAATATGATACTTTAGTAGTTTACTAATGGTACTAGATCTAATAAATTATTATTAAATAATGTCTAAGACTGAGTACTAAGACCTAAGTGACAGAGTGACACTAAGTCTAAATGATAGTAAATGTCTCTTCTCTTTTGAAGTAGCGTCTGTATCATATAAGATAATGGTAATTACCAAGATAATCGCTAATGCTGCAATGGCAATTTCTTCAAGTAAAATTTATAAGGATTCCAAAAGAGGCTAAAGAAAGTAAAGATGATCTATAGCAGTGTCAGTGTTACTGTTAGTGAATGAGTTATCTAGATCTATGAATGTCACTTTTTGTTTACATATCGTTGCTGGTGCCAAAACTATAACTGATTATGCCGTAATTAAAATAAGTTGCAAATGAATCTTAATGATATCTAGGTGTGTATTAAACGTAGTCATATTATACCATTATCTGCATATCCTTAAAATATAAGTGAAACCTGATTTAGCGTTTTCAGTCTCGTAAACTAATACCCTAATTTTTAGAACTCTAGAATCTAAATCTCATAGATATCTATATATGCTAGATCTATAATGATTGCGACATTAATTACCAGAAACTAGTCTATCTTCCGCTGAACGTTAATTGTTTGCTTCGTTTAAAACGTTCGAAGAAATCATTTCATTACAATGAATACAACAATTAATCCGACGCCGACTTTTATCAATATTTTAAGAATATGGCTTGCACTTGTTGCAGTAATGGCTTTTGGAAACACGATCCAGTGTTTTATAAGCTCTAACTATTTGTTTGAAAGACTTTACACTATTAATGAAAAGAACGGTAAGGCTAAGACAAGTAGTCACTGTCACTAGTGTCACTGTGACTGTAGTGTCTCACTACTCAGACTACTACTGTGACTGTCTGTAGACCCGTAGTGACTGTTACTCAACTTACTGTTAGTGTTACCTAAAAAAGTGTAAGACTAAAAAGTCGACTAAGACTTTAACTTAAGTAAGACTAACACTAAGAGTTGTATTCGTTTTTACTTTAAAAAAATTAAAAATAAAATTAGAAGTCACTTAAATACTTAATTTAGATAAAAAGCCTGTCTGTCAGTGTCACTGTCTGACAGTACAGTGACTTGGCAGAATTTAAGTCATTGTCATTGGAATTGGTTAACATGCATGACTGAATGCATGACGCGTAGGACGTAATCATCTTCTTTTTTGAAGTAAAGTCTGTAAGATAAGACTAGATCAATATTATTTTTTTTTACTAGCTCTAGTCTAGATATAAATCTAGATTCTATATAATATAGAATTTATAGAGGGTCTAGATATAATATAAAGAATGTTTTTTTAGTTTTTAGCTTCATTCAAATGACAAGTGTGATTGTGATCATGATGTAGTTTTGATCCCTCAACACGATATATCAATCTTCTAGCAATCGCATTACATGACAACAAGGAATGAAGGATCGAATGCTGGCTTGCTATGACTGGGTTACTAGACATTCTGCATGATGATCTAACAGAAGGCAGGAGAGCTGCTGGCCATCCACTTTTAGGGTGCGAATGTATGCAAATGCGACATTATATGAAGCTCTTAAAAATTGACACCAGCAGCTGAGAAAAAGTGGCACTGGATAGATCCACATGGAGAGCGAGCTTAAAGGAAGTGTTCCGGATTGCATTGCAGATGTAGTACACAACAGTAGTAGAAAGAAGGATGAAAATGCAAAGGCTCCTGTTGATTACAGAGATGCCCAACTTGTGACCGCAGCTGTATATCAAGGATAGGCCTCTTTAGTCACACAAGAAGTTGCAATTTATAAAAGGAAAAGATCGCTCTCGAGACATAAATGACACAGAATATGAGTGGGTTAAAAAAATCAAAAAGTTTTATTACAATTAGAAATTATCAAGCGTAACTGGCTTTGAATATTTTCATTCAGGACAAGAGCGAAAAAAATCTTTGAGAATTTGAAACAGAAATTAGGCAAACTTGAATTTTTTGGATTCCACTGGCACTAAATCTGGGCCAGATTTAAGTATGTGAAGGAGCAGGGGCTAGATTTTTCTGGAGGCCCCCTACAATTTTTGAAAAGCTGTAATGATTGATTAGATCTCAAAGCATGCTATATTTTAGAAGAAAGAAATAGATTTCTTGTAAATTTAATCTTGTTTTCCTTGTAAAAAAAATAATTTAATATACATATTAGATATTAGTTTTTAAAGTGTATATATTTTTGAGTTTGTGGAGGCCCTTGGCCCTAACCCTAACACACTGTCGTTAATCCAGAGATTTGTATTTACTTATTACGAGTACGCTACAAGCGTACATTTCTTAACCGTGACATTTTTCCCAGACGTAAAAATGCAAAAAAAAATTTTTTATTAATTCTTAAAAGTTTTCTATATATTTTCATCTCCTTTGTGGAGGTGCTGGGGCTGTAGTCCCGCCTGGCCTCCCTTAAATCCAGCCCTGCACTTTATTCATTTTCATTGTGGAGCAGCAAACATTGCATTAATATTGTGCCAAAGAGACTCAACTCATATTTTTTTTTGTTTCAGTGAGTGGGCTGGCCGCCAGATTGTTTGGTGTGTGGACGTTGATGTCTGGAGTTGTAAGAATTCTTTGTGCTTTCTTCATCTACAATAAAACGTAAGTTTATAAATAGAGTTTGAAATATTTTTGTCTAGTGCAGTATCTTGCTGTCTACCTTTACTATTTTAACTGTGAATAGACCTTGATTTTAATGATAGGACTGTATAGAATTTGGCCCTTGTTGTTTAGAGAGAGAGTAGTCCTTAAGGGACTGAAGGCACGACATGGCCTAAATTGTGCAGATGTGCCTAAAATCAAAATCAAATCAAATCACTGACACAAGCCCTCACTCAAATGGAGTTTGATGAGGATGATGATGACGACACGATAAAGATCTAAACCTCACATGTGAGAGGAAATTTTACTTCAGGAATATGATATTAATTCACTTTTTTCTTATGTTTTGTTCGTTTTACCTGTTTCGGATAATCCTTCAGAATGAAAGATTATTAAATCCTACCCCAAACTTCTCACAGGATGGCAAGGGATCAAACCTGGGACCATGGGGATGATAGACCAGAGATCTATTAATGTTAATTATGTTGTGGGACACTAAAGCCTATGTCAAAGTTCTGGCTTATCATAATCAAGCAGTCTCATTCAAATCATGTTGAAGATTATATTTAAATTTCAGAATTTATTTAGCTTTACTAAGTGTACCTAACTTTAATGAGCACTTAAGTAAATAAAACTTGAAGAGGTTTGCACAGTATGTGATATTTTTTGACATTTTACAAACCATAGAGTCGCAATGTTTGTTTGTAAAATGTTTTACATGTTTTGGATGTTCCTTCAGAGTTGAAGATAGTTTACTTCCTAGTCCAAACCTCCCATAGGACGACGGGGGATGGGAGCGGGCAGGGTTTTAAGCCCGGGACCATTGATAAATCCAAACGACAGACCAGCGCGCAAACCTCACGACCAGGGAACCATCCAAATCATCATTTGTTCCACTATCAAACAACTCTCCACATTGATGGGATGGATTTATTTAAATGACTCCTGTGTATCTGGCAACATTTAGGTCATTATGCTGGCTTCATGATGACACACCAATGCCATGGGGCTCACAATGAGGTGCACTTCACTGTCCTTGTTTAGGCCACATTTATATCAAATAAAATCAATGTCTTTGTGCTTCAATGAATGAAAGGAAGGAGTGAATACACGAGTGAGAGAAAATACATGGAGAAGAAATAGAAGTTGTGTATGTTGTGTTTTGAAATGTTCTGCTAAGTTGGAGGTGCATAAGTGTCCTAGTTTGATACTAATTTTGTACTCTACAGTGTTGATGGGTATTGCTACTGTCGTAGTCACAACACTGACATATGTAATGTATACTTTGTTATTGTCTGTATTAACCTCTTTTTTTTATTTTAAGTCTCTATTTCAGTACCTTAGTCTCCTTCATCATCGCTCTTGGTCACTTTACGTCGGAAGTGTTCATTTTTAACACGGCAGCTCTGACAATTGGAATTATTGCCCCGCTCATTGTTTCAAGTAAGGAATTTTATTTTAAATTAAAACTTACATTACTGTTTATTTATAATTTTAAATGTGAAAAGTAACTTAAGATTGAACAGTTTTTGAATATTGTAGGGCGGCTGAGCCATTCTCGTTTCCACCAAACAAACTGCTAACTCCCACAAGCCTAAAAAAAAATTATTCCCTTCCTTTGTTAATTTGAAGTGTTCTCAAAATATTCAGAGAAATTATCTTTATGAAAATTACACAACTGTCTGCCATAAGCTTAAAATACTTGTAAATGTCTAAACAATGGTTCCAGTCTGACTTGTAAGTTTTATTCAGTAATGAAGTTTATTTGTTACCTCCCTTCCCCAACCCATCTGCAGGATGGCAGGTGACAGGCACTTAGAGGGTTTAAGCTCTGGACCATCTTAACGGCAGTCCAAAGCCTATGCCATTAGGCCAGGCATCATCCAAAAGATTTGTCAGCCATAGCACTACCAATTAAACAAACTTTGATGTTTTTATGTTTACAAGGAAAGTTGTGTTCTATGACAGAAAGTATGTAGTGTGAGGTTTTATTATATAAGTAATAGGTTAGTAATAGCCTATACCTAAAAAAGCCAGGAAAACCAGTGACTTGGCAGAATTTAAGTCATTAGTTAATATGCATGACTAAATGCATGACGCGTAGGACGTACTCATCTTCTTTTTTTGAAGTAACGTCTGTATTATATAAGAAGATAAGACCTTGTATTTCTAACAGCTTCTGGATCACAAAACAATAAAGAAATCACCAAAATGTTCTTCAATAGCATTGATTATTATCTCTAAAGGGAAATATGTATTTACTGTTCAGTTTCTTTCCTAACTCACTAGACCTAAACTGTCTTCAATTCCTGTCGAAACAGGATTTAGACAGCATGGCAATAAATAAAGCTTATTTCTACTAGCTTGATGTATATACCCTGACACCAGTGCATAACATTTTCCCCTCTAATGCTAACATGTCCCACAACCAGGCATGTTTGTTGACTGACTAGGTCAGCGGTTCTCAACCTTTTAAACTCGGCGCCCCCTTTTTTACAATCCCCCTCTCTGCCGCGCCCCCCCGCCCCCACACACACACACACAGCAATAGAAGAGTAGACAATACTAATCCATATTTTCGATGGTCTTAGGCGACCCCTTGCAAATGGTAAATCGACCCCCAAGGGGGTCGCGACCCACAGGTTGAGAACCCCTGGACTAGGTCATGTCAAAATACTTCAATATTTTATTCTAGCTTAAAAAAAAAAAAAAAAAAAGAAATTATGAGACCAAATATTATAAGACAGAGGTTAAAGAACAGAGGAAGAAATTAAAATGTGTTTCCAAAAATGTTTAACTGGGATTCAAACTGTTAACTGTTGGAGAAATTCAGCGAAAAAACTGGGGATTTTAAAAGCAGATTTGGCTCTGGGTACTTAATAAGCATATTCTCAAGTTTACAGGGTTTTTTTTTTTCAGGTTTATCCATCTTAATGATGTTGTTTGGTTTTCGATACATAGAGGAGGAGGATCCCAGAATGAAGTACGTGAATGAAAATGAAGAACTGCTCAAATCTAAGAACTTTATGAAGGCAAAAAAATTGTCCTGAATGTGAAGTATTTAGTCGAGTATTTGTCTGGTCTTAAATTTTCTGTTCGAATTTGAAAGGTGAAATAAAAAGGGGCATTTTCGTTCTATATTTCGTTAAGGGGTGCTATTTTTTTTTTGTTTCAACAACCTTTAAAACTTTTTTGCTATTTCATCCAATTAAGAGATTTCACCTCAATTATGTAAATTGTTTTAACTTATTTTTAGACTTTAAAAAAAAAGTTATATATTTTTTATACTGGGTATTCATGATTTTATCATAGTAGGTAAATGAAAAAAGTTAATTTAAAACTTTGATGACTCAGCCCAGTGAACAATGATAGCATAGTTGCTTGCATTGTTTCAAGATAGCATGAACAAAGAATGGATAGATTAGAAAAATTTGTAAAAATTTATACTATGATTTCCCTAGTACCTGTTTTTTTAGTATGCTTAAATAAATTATTATAGAATATCAACTTCATTATGTAATTTTAATTCTGTTTTTTAAATAGATTATTTATTTATTCTTTCTCACCATGTTGTAAAGTGTGTTTGCAATTGTACTAATTGAAGCTTAGTATTCATTAAATATGGACACAATTTTATGAAATGAGACCATTGTGATGCATATCTTAACTTTTTAATAATGAGATACTTCAGTTAAACTTGGACATTTTTAAATGACCTGTACTAATGAAGATTTTAAAATGATATTTATATATTTAAAAAAACAACAACTGGAAGATGAAGCTTGCTCATAACAACCACTTCACTTGTATAATGCATTATTCTCTCCCCTTACAGTGTAATAAAATACCCTCACACCATCTTGAATCTTTTCTACCTTTATGGTGTAATGTTCTCTCCATTCTCATTGCAATGTAATATAACATAATATTCTACCAGTCCATAGAGGGGGCACAGTGGCTGAGTGGATAAATTAAGTGGTTGGCTTCTGAACCTGGGATCCTGGGTTCAAATCTTGGTGAAGACAAGGATTTTGAATTTCAGGATTTATAGGGTGCCCCTGAGTAAACCCAACTCTAATAGGTACCTGAATTTAGTTGGAGAAAGTAAAAGCGGTTGGTCTTTGTGCTAGCCACATGACACCCTGCTCGCTAACCGTTGGCCGGAGAAAAAGATGACCTTAACATCATCTGCCCTGTTAATCACAAGGTCTGAAAGGGGAATATTCTACCAGTCCACCATATGATATAATATCCCTTTGGTTAAAGGACACTCCTTTCCAATAGAATCAACTTTAGATTGCTGACTTTATCACTGCCTTTAAGAAGAAGTTGCTCAACACTAAACCAGCATTGGTATTAATACAGTCATGAAAGTCCCAGTAGCAGTGACTTCTCTTGTCTCATTAATGCATGGTCATGTGACTCACAAATTTTATGTTTGTTGAAGTTTTTGGTATAGGAATCATATATTACTGATCATAATATTTCAGCAGTATCATCTGTACCCCGTGCGTCTATACATCCCCCCCCCTCAGTCAGAATGTTACGAGTCTAATAACTTGTTGTTGAGATAAAAATTAAACTTGTATATGCATAATGTATATAGGTGATAGGTCAAGAAGACAGGGTAAGATTTTCAGGGTTAGTGCAAACTTAGCAGGATCAATTCCAACTAGCATGTGCCCCAAATGTAATCAGTTTTTTTTTTAATGAAGAGACTGTCCCCCATAGCCATCTTTGTATAGACATAAAAAGATGTTCTCGTCTCGTCTTGGACCAGGAAGCTTCAAAATGTATTGTGTTACAATGTCTTGGAGGTTAGTTCTCTTTCAGTTGGTTACTTGGGAACACATGACTTTATAGGCCAAGACAAATGTTTTATTATGTAAAATAGTTATATTTATAAAATAATACTTTTTTTTTTGTTTTACAATTTTGTGTTCAAATTAAACATTGTGTGTGTGTGTGATAGTGTTACAAGTACCGGTAGTGACCTGCTTATTGTTTGGATGTAAAGGCTGAAGCTGTGTGTTTTGGTGAGACTTAATTAGTTGGTGTTTTTTTTTTCAATGGATGTACATTTATTTGAGTGGTGGAGTATCTGTTCATTAGAGATTGTACTGCATAGATGTGTGTGTGTCTCCTCAATACTTGTGTGTCTCTTCAATACATGTGTGTCTCTTCAATACATGTGTGTCTCAATACATGTGTGTCTCAATACATGTGTGTCTCTTCAATACATGTGTGTCTCTTCAATACATGTGTGTCTCTTCAATACATGTGTGTCTCTTCAATGCATGTGTGTCTCTTCAATACATGTGTGTCTCTTCAATACTTGTGTGTCTCTTCAATACATGTGTGTCTCTTCAATACATGTGCGTCTCTTCAATACATGTGCATCTCCTTAATACTTGTGTGTCTCTTTGATACATGTGTGTCTCAATACATGTGTGTCTCTTCGATACATGTGTGTCTCAATACATGTGTGTCTCTTCGATACATGTGTGTCTCAATACATGTGTGTCTCTTCGATACATGTGTGTCTCAATACATGTGTGTCTCTTCGATACGTGTGTGTCTCTTCAATACATGTGTGTCTCTTCAATACATGTGTGTCTCTTCAATGCATGTGTGTCTCTTCAATACATGTGTGTCTCTTCAATACTTGTGTGTCTCTTCAATACTTGTGTGTCTCTTCAATACATGTGCGTCTCTTCAATACATGTGCATCTCCTTAATACTTGTGTGTCTCTTTGATACATGTGTGTCTCTTTAATACATGTGTGTCTCTTCAATACATGTGTGTCTCTTCAATACATGTGTGTCTCTTCAATTAATGCATCTATACATAAATGCATGTGTGTGTCCAGTATTTTATTTTGAGTGTTGTGATTCAGGAGAGAGCTACATCAGAAATGTTGCAAAGAATGATTGAATGGCTACAAGTCTGATAATTAACAAAGTGCTTGTCAATTAATAGAGAAATGTTTTATTTACAATTAAAGTTTAAAAAAAAAACACATTTTTTTTTGGCTGTTGTTTTTAAACAGGCAACAACTAACAGATGAAAAACAGTTTAAACATTTGCTTTGATTTTATTTCAGTTATGAAATATTGACATTAGTCTGATGTAATACTGACAGTTGTCTGATGTAATACTGACATTTTTAAATGAAAATATTGACATTATGTTGATGAAACTATACATCCTTGTCTGATGAAATATTCACACATCTGATGCAATACTGGTCTTTTGACTAGATATAAGAATTTAAAACCAAAGATTATTGAAGTGACAGAACTGTGTTTCTCTGTTCCTAATAGTGAACTATTGAAACTAAAAATGGTATTGGTACCTGGATTTAGGCCTAATGTAAAGTTATTAATCTAGGAGTTTAGCTCTATAGTGATACATGAAATACATGCCAATACAGGCAACTGATATTTGTCTGATGAAATATAGACAGTTGTCTGATGAAATTCTGACAGTTGTCTGATGAAATACTGATATTATAAACTGGGTTTATTCACCCAGCTCAAGTGTGTAGACCTATCTAGGCTGTTAACAGGTAATTCAACTTGTCTATTTACCAACACTCAGGTTCTTAAGTGTGTTTGTGGTGTCGTGTTGTATTCACATAAATCTTGTTAACTCCAGGGGGGAGATAATATTGTTGTTTTACAATAGACTTATCTCTCTTTGTTTCGGCATCAGTCAACGTCGATGCCTGGACTATCGAAATACAGGACCCAAAACTTTATAATTAAATGCCTTGACATTTGTAATGTGGAGTAGTGCTCACACCACTGTCTCTCTCTCACACTCTCTCACTCAACGAACAAAATCTATTACTCCCCACCCTCCTTGCACAAAGCTAGCTAAGCTTTAAAATTGGAAAGCTCCAAGCATTGACCTGGTCACATTATCTAGGCCAAAATACGTCAGATTAGCGGAAAGCAAAATTGTTATCCACTACCAGACGATCTAAAACAAGTAGTTACACAGTGTGGAGTTAACAACCCATTTAGGTAAGCGATCTCATTTCAGTATTTGTATTGTATTGAAAAACCTAGAGATCTAGTCCCACTACCATACAGTTAATTACGTGAGATGTTATAGAACATGACGAGTGTTCCTTTATGCACAATTTAAGTTTAGTGCTACTTGGATGAGGTTACAATGTTATTATTACAAAGCTTGCAACTCACTTTATCTGACTGATGTAGATCTCGTGTAGCCTACATTATTTCTCAGATCAAATTTAAACTTTGCACAATTATTCATTGTCGACAACACATGATTTAAAAAAAAAAGGGGGGGGGGAGGAGTCAATAAATTTGTGGTTATAAATTAATTTTGTCTGATAGGCCTATAGAAAAAGGCGAAATAAACCTTGTAGTATTGAATGTAACTGCTATATTTTGCTTGTATATTATCATTTTATATTTGTAACTTCTCTGTCAGATTTCAATGGATCTCATAACGGTGTTGCTGGCATCCGTTGTTGTGCTGTTCCTTTACTTTTGGTTTCTGCGAGCAGACGGTAACTACCCTCCCCAGCCGTCAAGGCCGCTTCCGGTGGTGGGACATTTGTTTAGCCTGGAAGATGACCTTCGACCTCAATATAAGAAATGGCACAAAGATCTAGGTGAAATATTTAGGTAAGTTTGAAGCAGACGTCAATGCGACCATGAACTTGCAGAAGTATGTATTAAGCGCCCTATTACTGTTGGATCTCAGTGTTCTGTTGTAGTTCCAACTTAGCCTCGTGACCCAATTGCTTAAATTTCACACAAATCTTGGTCTTAACCAACAATATAAACTCGTCTTTAACAAATATTTACATCTTTTAACCATTATCCCTTGTTGCCAAATCGTGGTCGATTTAGATTCTCCTTTCGCCATCTTCGTCTGCTCTCTGCAATGGAATTCTTTTGGTCTCAAGTGTGTATCCCGCGGTCTTTTTAGGGGATCTCCAGCAGTCTCGTTCTGAAGACGCCTAGCTGCAGCCAGAGACTCTTTCTGAGGCCGTCTGCAGCCAGAGAACTCTCTTCTATGTCAATGAAAGCAAGTTGGCGCCTAAGCTGGTCTTTAAAGTGTTTCTGTGGGGCACTTCTGTTACACCAACCACCTTTAAGCTCACCAGCCTTAGACATGCGTTCGTCTCAAATAAGGGATACTTGCCCCGCCCAACGTAACTGTCTGCGCTGGATGTAGCAAAATATATAGGTTGCAGTTGGAGCTTCCTTGTCACGTGAAATACTGCACTCCTCACCAATCTTCGGACCCGAAGACAAGCCTCTTATGTTTACATTTTTAAATCATGGTAGAAATACCGGTATATAAAAACACAAGTGAAATTTCAAGATTATCGAGCAATTTTTAATAATACATTTAACATCAATTAAAAAAAAACAACTACTGCTCTTGCGATACGATAAACACACATGGTTCCGTATTCGTCTTTCTTTTCATTTCCGAAATACGCTCAGTTCTAGACAGACAGACAGACAGACAGAAACACAATAACTTGAAATTCCATGAAATGAATGAATCTTTAATGAGAAGACGTCTTGATTTAACCTAATGGTCTTCATCTCTTTGGCACAGCACTAAAATTAGGCATAGCAAAGAAGCAGTAGCGTAGCTAAGGTTGGAGAGGGGGTCCAAATTTGAATCCCCTCCCCCTCAAGTGGGGTCCTCCAAATGAGTGGAGTGAACCATAATCTTCAAATACAAAAACAAAATCTAATAAAATACTGTGAAAGACACACAAAGATAAAGGCACATTCCTCGTCCCATATGCTAGGACAAATTTGTACAAATGCTCCTTCTTCCCTAGTGCTATTAGAGCATGGAATGGGTTGCCTGAGCTAGCCAGGAAAACCAGTGACTTGGCAGAATTTAAGTCATTGGTTGATATGCATGACTAAATGCATGACGCGTAGGACGTAATCATCTTCTTTTTTGAAGTAACGTCTGTATTATATAAGATAAGATAAGAGTGTCCAAAATTTGTTTTTACATCAAATATTAGTCTGCTCTATTATCTCATGTCATGATGTTGAATGTTAATATGCAGGGGCCCCTAAAGAGGTCAAGCCCCCGGGCCCCCAAATCCCTAGCTATGCCACTGCTAAGAAGTGCTTTTTTTGTTAGAATACTTGTAACTTATTATACAGTGTTTCTATAAACAAAATGTTTTTCTCCCTGCAGTTTGAATATGGCGGGAACTATCATGGTAGTCATCAACGGATATGATCTCATCAAAGAGATTTTCGTCAAACGAGCAGACGAGTTTTCAGACAGAGCGCCATTTTTCTTAGACAAGGTGAGGTCTCAGAAGTAGGTCACGAGAGCTAGAAAGTAGTATACGTCGAATTCTCATATAAGAATTATTCATTTTCATATCTACAAAACTTAATGAATCATATCAACAAAAAAGTAATGAAATTCGTAGGACGTAATCATCTTCTTTTTTGAAGTAACGTCTGTATTATATAAGATAAGATAATGTCTAATACAATCTCTATAGCTAACGTACACGTGATCTGTCAGATTTAGGTGTTATTATTATATTATTGTATTTGAGATACTAAAGGCGTTACTCACTGACTAATATTTATGTGACCATACCCGTAGCTTTCTGATTTGAAAGTGGGGAAATTCGTTGGACTGCTTTGATTTGGTCTCCCAAAGTTGCGCACCAACAGTCGCGCCTATTTCTAGAAGCCCAATACATTGCAATGATGCAGTGTCGAAGTTACGATGACTGAAGCATGGCTGAAGTTTAATACATTTAATTAATCACAGAAAATAATTTGAATCCAACGATGAATTAATTACAAAACAAGCAAAATATTTTTTTAAAATCTTAGGGCAAAAAAAAAAATACAAAGCTTATCGAAGAAAAAGCAACGCAAAAATCACTGCCATATTTCCAATACTGCAGGAATAAGCTCCTTTTTTTGTGTAAATAAAACAGAATTAATTACCATTAACTGATTAACTAATTGGTTACTTCTTTTACTGATTCATGTATTGTTATCGACTTTGAATAATTAGGCAAACTTTTAACTTAATTCGAGAATGGGAAATGGGAGAAAAACGCGTGCAAAACAAATCAAGAAAAAACCCTTCATACAACCACCTCTCTCTATAAGTAGCATTTATTTCCTCTTTTTGATACCAAACTAAATATTAATTACTACTAATTATAAGCTATTTTGGTTAATTTTTTTGATTGATGAATGTTTTGCTAGGTGCAAGAAATAATTGTGCTAAGTTTCAGCTGGACCCAGGAGAGAGTCTGAGAGAAATAACGTGTACCGGTACAAAAATGTAACTAGACAGACAAGAGTTAATACAAGCTTCGTAAAAACAAATGTAAATCGTATGCGTATTAGAACAATAAGGCAGCTTCACTAGACATTATGGCTCGGTTAATAATAACAGTAAACTTAAATTAACCCCCTCTTTTTTATGTTTGACATGTTTCGGATGTTCCTTCAGAGTTGAAGATAATTTACTTCCTAGTCCAAACCTCCCGCAGTACGACGGAGGATGGGAGCGGGCAGGGTTTGAACCCAGGACCATCGATAAATCTGAACGACAGTCCAGTGTGCAAACCGCACGACCAGGCAGCCATTATGTCTCCCATTAAGACTCTTCTAGATGCTACCATGATTCTTGACCCCCTTCTCCTAATATTCTTTAGAATTTTTTTTTCCTTCTGCTGGCCAGTGTATTTGTTTATACAAGTTTCAAAGTCTTGACCCAAAGCTTCTCGAGCCGACATCCACCGAGATCATGCAGGTCAATGTTCAGGCCTTCAATGTTCAGGCCTTCAATGTTCAGGCCTTCAATGTTCAGGCCTTCAATGTTCAAGCCTTCAATGTTCAAACCTTCAATGTTCAAGCCTTCAATGTTCAGGCCTTCAATGTTCAGGCCTCCAATGTTCAGGCCTTCAATGTTCAGGCCTCCAATGTTCAGGCCTCCAATGTTCAGTCCTTCCGTAACGATTGGTCTCGCATCCGCCCTCTAGATTAACCTACTTAAGCCGTTTACTGACCATTGTACTTTCGAGCGTTACAGTACCTATTAAACGAAGATTAAGTGCTACAACAGACTCGAAGATTATCTCTGTGGCATTTTACGTCTCGAGAGACGATCTTTTCCCTTTGCAACTTCTTGTGTGACGAAAGAGGCCAATCCTTGATACACAGCTGCGATCGCAGGTTGGGCATATATAATCACCAGGCGCCGTTGCATTTTCACCCTTCTTTCTGCTTCTGTTGTGTATGACATCTGCAATCTGTGACCCTTCCTTTATGCTCTCTCTCCATGTGGATCTGTCCAGTGCCACCTCTTCCCAGTTGCCAGTGTCGATTTTGAAGAGCTTCATGTCGCGTTTGCATACATCCGTATAACGTAAAAGTGGGCGACCAGCGGCTCTCCTGCCTTCTATTAGATCGCCATACAGGATGTCCTGTGGAAGTCGACCTACTGGCATTCTACGAACGTGGCCAAGCCAGCCAAGGCTTCTGCTGCTGATAACGTGCTATATTTAAAATATAATAATAATATTAATAATAATAATAAGGTTAGTCTTTAAGTCCGAAGATAAATGAGGAATGCAGTATTTCCCCATGGCAGCCCCAGCTGTGACCTACATATTTGCCACATCCAGGGCAAGCATAACCATTGTCCGCCGGTGGTCGATTAAGATTTTCTTTTCGCCGTCTGCGTCTGTCCTCGGCAGCGGATTTTCTTTTTGTCTCAAATGCGTATCCCGCGGACTTTGTGGGTGACCTCCAGCTGTCTCGTTCTGAGGCCGCATGCAACCAGGTGCTCTCTTTTATATGCAGCAAGCTGGCGCCTAAGCCGGTCTTTAAAGCGTTTCCGTGGGGCACCTCTGTTTCCTCGACCACCTTTTAGCTCACAAAAAAAAAGGCTTGTCAGTAACTGTTATGGACATAATCATGTCGGTAATCTCCATTTTTCTATTTACCTCTGCAGGCTACAGGTATGCCTTGCAAAGGAATCGTATTCGCCAACGGAAAGACATGGAAAGAGCAACGAGCCACCGCCCTGAGCATTCTTCGAAACCTTGGTATGGGAAAAGACACTTTGGCCCAGATTATCCAAGACGAGGTGGGCCATTTCATGCAGCTGTTGGCCCAACTTGAGGGGCGGCCCACCAAGATGAGAATCAATATGAACATGGGTATCGCCAATGTTATTTGCAGTTTTCTCTTGGGCCGCAGATTCGAATACGACGATCCGACTTTCCAGAAGCTGATGCAGCTCCTCAGGTATATTGTTGGGAACACGAGCAAGGGCGAAATCGTTTCCGTTTTCCCGATTCTGAGTCTTTTGCCAGGAGATCAGTTCCACTCCAAGCGTTTAGCTGCGAGTTCCAAGGCCGTGATTGAGATAATCGTGGAGAAATTCATACGCGAAATTCAAGACGATACATCGGAAGATGTTACGCCGAGTAACTTTGTTACATTGTACCTCGAGGAGATGGGGAGAAAGAGGAAGACGGGGGAAGAAACAACCATGGATGAAGAGAATTTGGCCAAATCGATTTTTGACTTTCTGGTTGCTGGCACAGAGACAACAAGTACATCACTGCTCTGGTGCCTGTTGTATGCCCTTAACTACCCGGAAGTTCAAGAGAAGATTTTTAAGGAGATTGAGAACGAAATAGGACTTGAGCGAGCTCCGACCTCACAGGACAGGACGAAGCTGGTCTACCTTAACGCTTTCCTTGCTGAGGTGTCCCGCCTTGCTAGTGTTGCGGCTCACGCCTTTACTCATTACTGCCCTCAAGAAACCACAGTCAAAGGCTACAAGGTCCCCAAAGACAGCATCATCATACCCAATCTGGACTCCGTCATGTACGACAAAAAAATCTGGGGCAATGACGTCATGAGCTTCAAACCAGAGAGGTTTATCAACCAAGAGGGAAAACTTCACATCCCTGAACAGCTCATACCGTTTGGGATCGGGAGAAGAATTTGCTTAGGAGAAGGAATGGCGCAAACTATCCGGTTTCTAATCATGTCTTCCATGTTCCAACGGTTTCAGCTTCTACCCAGAGATGCTGAAGCACCACCTTCATTAGGATACGTGTTTGGTGCAGACGTATCGCCTCAAAGTTTCGAGATTCGTTTTGTCGACAGAAGAGGAGAAATCTAGGTCAAGGTCAACTTCTCAGAAGCCGAATTTCTTGTAAAGTTAAAGCATCTCTTGAATGTGTGAATGAAAAGAATGTAGCATATGTGAATGAAACGTTTTAACTCTTTCTCTCCGTAATTATTTACCACATTCTGGTGGAATCAACGCTGGTGTCGTCAGTTAGGAGAGAAAGAGTTAATCTTGTTTGAAATCAACTCGATCTTCTGTTTTAAAGTTTACATTTTTTATTGACGAGCTTTTTCTAGCCTTACAGATTTTCATCTATTGCGGGAAAACTATAAATAGTAGATTTCTGGTGTAACCGGTGCGCAAAACATAAGAAAGGTTGACCATCTATATACTTTCAAAAGGTCTAGGATACTTTTTGTGAACTTGAAATCAAATTTCTAAGCACTTTTGCCCGTAGAACAAACGAATAAGTTGGTAACATAGCGTCCTTGACATTGCCTTGGAATGAAAATTCATCGGGAAAATCCGCAGTAGTTTAATAGCACAGACTTGAATTGTGGAATAGTTAGAATGCCACAATTGGAGATTTTTACGTCAAACTATAATAATAATAAGGCAAGTCTTCGAGTCCAAGATTAGTGAGGAATGCAGTGTTTCCCGTGGATGCGCAGTCCCAGCTGTGACCTACATATTTTGCCACATCCAGGTCAAGCATAACCATTGTCCGCAGGCGGTCGAAATTTTCTTTTCGCCGTCTGCGTTTGTCCTCGGCAGCAGATTTTCTTTTGGTCTCAAATGTGTATCCCGCGGCATTCGTGAGTGACCTCCAGCTGTCTCGTTCTGAGGCCGCATGCAACCAGGTGCTCTCTTCTATGTTAGCCAAGGAAAGTTGACGCCTAAGCTGGTCTTTGAAGCGAACTATATGAAGAACACTATTGAAATTCAACGTTGCCAACTAAAGAATATTACGAGAGAACAGAGAGAGAGAGAGAGAGAGAGAGAGAGATTTAATTGATTTCATACTTCAGAATTAAATAGTACTACGTCATACAGGACAGCAGACGATAGATGCAAGCATGGATCGAACTCTGGACCTTCGTGGCGACATTCCGATTTTCACCTACAGGCATAAAGTTAAGAAAATACGAAAAACATGCATATATGTAACCCTGCCGGACCAAGTAAAACAAAGGACGTTTGGGCCACGAGGCCTTCATCAGCTACAAAACAAACAAAAAATAACAAACAATTAACACAAAATAGTCTTAAGTGAACTTATCTGTCCGATGTTGTTCTCTATCGAGGCAGAAAAGAAATGAGCTACGCTGGTGTAAAAGCGCGGGAAAACGGAAGGGGGCGGAGATGTCAGGCATAAAGTTAAATAATAATAATTTTTTTAAAAACTTTAAAAAAATAGAGAAACAATTTATAAAAAACGTAAAGGAATAAAAAAAAAAAACGAGAACAGCAGAAGATATACACCAGCACTGTGTGTGTGTGTGTGTGTGACAGAGAGAGAGAGACGTTTTTCTTACATCTATTTAAGTCATCTACACGTGAGGGCTACATAGGGGGCCTACTTCTTTCTAATGACGTGTGACTTGGCCTCTGCAAAGCAGTACCGTACTTATCTTATATAATACAGACGTTACTTCAAAAAAGAAGATGATTACGTCCTACGCGTCATGGTGGGTGTTTGATGCCTTGTGACAGAGGTTCTCAAACCTTTTTTTTTTACCCGTGGACCCCTTTATAGTGTCAAAACGTGCCCACAGACCCCTAAGTAAAAAAAATCTACCTAAATGATAATAGATGTATAGTGTGTAAATTACTAATACATACATGTTGATGAAGGAGTGTTTATTGAAATTATTACTTTTGTTAAAAATACAATTTAAAATAAATTCATCAATAGAATAAACGTGGCGAACTTTTATGAGTTTTGTTATTGTTGTTGTTTTTTAGACTACGGCTCAATGTTTGTAAATCTAGTCGATTTCCATTTCTAGTCGATTTCTTGTATTTGTTGAGGTTTAAAACGGCAACGTTCTAGCCAAGAAGAAGACTGAATAGCAGTCAACAACGTCTGTGCGGTATCCCAGAATGCAGGTCATAAAATTAGAATGTTTTTGTAACCAGAATTTGTGGTATACTTGTTCAAATATTGGTTTTAACTCTTTCTCTCCGTAATTATTTACCACATTCAGGTAGAATCAACGTTGGTATCGACAGTTAGGAGAGAAAGAGATAAGTTACTCTATTTCTTTTTAAATATTTCAATAAGCTGCTTCTTTATTAGAATGGAGTCATGCGTTATTGGGATCAAACAAAGCATTAGGATTTATTAAAATAAATTTCTATAAATCAAATAAGAACATAAAACTAAAATGTTATTTAACCTTGGTTAGGCCAATAATAGAATATGCATCCTCCGTTTGGTTAAGAAACTGGAACAGACACAAAATAGAGCAGTGAGATTCATTTATCAAACGAATATTCACATTTGACTAGAGTAACACTTTTAGTAAAATCACTTAAGTTAGAAAGCCTTCAAGAGAGGAGACTTAAAAGTAAAGTAGCGATTATACATATAACACTGAACCATAATCTTCAAATACAAAAACAAAATTTAATAAAATACTCTGAAAGACACAAAGATAAAGGCACATTGCTCGTCCCATATGCTAGGACAAATTTGTACAAGTGCTCCTTCTTGTCTAGCGGTATCAGAGCATGGAGTGGGTTGCCTGAGCTGGCCAGGAAAACCAGTGACTTGGCAGAATTTAAGTCATTGGTTAATATGCATGACGCGTAGGACGTAATCATCTTCTTTTTTGAAGTACCGTCTGTATTATATAAGATAAGATAAGAAGATCTGAGTTTCTCTACACTCTAAAGAGTTCAATACCTTGTCGGAGTTATCCAAGTGAAGAATGTCATCAGATCGTTGGTTTAGAGTTGAAGGTCGTCTAAGAATTGTACTTAATGACCTATCAAACAGTACACAGGACGAGGTGGACATTATTCCAATTATCCTATCAAATAAACTGGCTTGTATCGAAGACATTATTTATGATATAATTTTTATCTTTCTTCTGACCCTACGGTAGTCTCGCGGACCCCTGAAGCTCCGCGAACCACACTTTGAGAACCTCTGCCTTGTGCGGTACTTCCTTGTGATGCCCTCAAAAAAGAAATAAATAAAGTAAAACACCAAACATGCTCTTTTTTTTTGTGTTCTTCAATACAGTGTGTGATTCAGTGGTTCTCAAACATTTACTTCCGACACACCCATACAAGACAGTGTTTTTGTTCCCAGTCTGGGGATAGGGCGTAAGCTTTTCGATAACCAGTTCAGGGGCAGAGTTTCGCAGCCTAGCGTTGCCCTGTATTATTGTTATTTTGTTTCAGACATTCGTCAGATCATCACGTCCTAGTTCAAACCTGCTGCAGGTCGGCAGCGGAGGGACACGCTTATCACACGACCAGACAGCCATTGTATTGGTATCTACACGGTACTATTGAATACTTGTACAATTTTTACAAACAGAAGGATAATCAGCTTATCAGACAGCCATTGTATTAGCATCTACACGGTACAATTGAATACTTGTACAATTTTTACAAACAGAAAGATAATCAGCTTATCAGACAGCCATTGTATTAGCATCTACACGGTACAATTGAATACTTGTACAATTTTTACAAACAGAAGGATAATCAGCTTATCAGACAGCCATTGTATTAGCATCTACACGGTACAATTGAATACTTGCACAATTTTTTACAAACAGAAGAATTATCCGTTTATCAGACAGCCATTGTATTGGCATCTACACGGTACTATTGAATACTTGTACAATTTTTTACAAACAGAAGGATGATCAGTTTATCAGACAGCCATTGTATTGGCATCTACACGGTATAATTGAATACTTGTACAATTTTTTACAAACAGAAGGATGATCAGTTTATCAGACAGCCATTGTATTGGCATCTACACGGTATAATTGAATACTTGTACAATTTTTTACAAACAGAAGGATGATCAGCTTATCAGACAGCCATTGTATTAGCATCTACACGGTACAATTGAATACTTGTACAATTTTTACAAATAGAAGGATTATCAGTTTACCATACAGCCATTGTATTGGCATCTACACGGTATAATTGAATACTTGTACAATTTTTTACAAACAGAAGGATGATCAGTTTATCACACGACCAGACAGCCATTGTATTGGCATCTACACGGTACAATTGAATACTTGTACAATTTTTACAAACAGCAGGATAATCAGTTTATCGGATTCAAAAAGTTTAATTCATACTGGGGAAAGTTTGATCCTATCACCATCCAATGTCCCTTGGGCGCTGAAAGCTGAGGGTGAAAGAAGAAAGCAAGCCTTTTAAAGTAAGTGCTACAGAAAAAATGTTGGCTATCAGATACCAGGAAAAGCAGATGAGTTTGTACCTTTACACAACTAACACTCTGGCTGCGAGACGCTAGGCTGGCTTTGGACATATCATAAGTCATATTCCCTTTAAAAAGTCTTCCTTCCTTGTCTTTTAAAAATGATTTCTTTTTAAATTTTCTATTTTACCTGTTAGGCGTACTATGGGTTGCCTGAATCAGCCAGGGAAAACCAATGATTAACATGGAGGGAGCACGAAGAGAGAATCGGCCAAAGAAAAGCTGGACCGGCCGCTCTTTTAATATATTCCTTCTAGAACAGCTGCTGACCATGAAATGTGGAGTAATTTGGTTACATTATTAATTACATGATTGATTCAAAATAATTGATGCAGTATCACCCAATAAACTGTGTCTTTTAAAATTATTTTTTTTAAATTGTATATTTTACCTGTTAGGCCTACTATGGTTGCCTGAATCAGCCATGAAAACCAATGATTATGCATGACAATATTATCTAGGTAGGACACGCGGTAGGACGTAACCTTTTTGTATGGAGAGCAGGCTATGTGACGTCTGTATCGTATAAGATTATTAAGAATTCTGTATTTTATTTTAATTTCATGCTTGAAAATAAATGATTATGCAAAAGTATAATATGGCCTAGTTACATTTATTTATTTAGACAAATAAGAAATAATCCTTTAAAAAAAGAATAATTAATTAAAATGAACCGAAAGAATTTTGGAAACACTGTTGTCACTGCTATAGATCTACAAACAGTACCTCAGTAACAGTCAATAGAAGCGACCTTGACCTAATTCGAAAAAATAGGACGTTCGCCTCTTCGCGATATCATACAGGTTCAGTAGTGTAGTGGTCATCACGTTCGCCTCACACGCGAAAGGTCCTGGGTTCGACCCCCAGCTGAACCAGGTACTTTTTTTTTATTATTATGATTTTAAATTTAACTTTTTTTAAACTTATTATTTACATAATTTATTTATTTTTATTTTATTATTTATTTATTTATTATTTACATAATATTTTGTATTTACATTTCATGTATTTTAATTTTTTTTTCTCAAAGGGACACTACCAGGATGATTTCTTTGCTTTCCTAAGACTTTACTGAGTAAAGGAACTTGTTAGAAATTATTTATAGGAAACAAAAATATTGTGAAACTTGTGAGGTGTAAATTATTTCCATCCATGCGTAAGAAAATTCATAAAGCCTTTATGACACAACTTAACAGACTTCACCAACCACCACAGACTCAATCGAATCTTCTTAATTGAACACCTCATGCTTATTAAATTAGTATATCAGTGAATTATATATTTGTAAGCGACCTTTTCTTTACTGAATCTCATACGTGAGTATATTGACCTACATTTATGTTTCCACACAACTTATGATCATTTTCAAGATACCTTCAAGACTGACAATGTTAAGAGAGCTAACTGTGAAAAAAAAAGTAATGCATTATTTCCCTTGAAATTTCTTTTTGCCCCTTACAAAAATAGACCAAGAGTTAGATAAATCTAATTTTAGAAATAAATATTGTATAATTTGAAAGAATAAATAATATTATTTAGAAACAAATATTTGAATATTTAAAATAAAAATAAAATGTAAAAATATTCTGTTTTTTCTTATTTTTAAAATTACATTTAAAAATTCATCTAAAACGCTTTGACCTGTTTAACAACATTAAATTTTTAATATATAATTTTGGAAATTCGAAATTTTTGTAAGCTTTACAAACGATACCAAATATGCTATTTTTGACCGCGGCAAAATGTCGCAACGTTATTTCAGAAAGAAGCAATTGACAACGTTAGTAATCTAGTCTCTCTACACCAATAATAAATCAGTAGGCACACTCATACGACGAAATATATGACTAACGGGTAAAAATAGTACATTCAAAGCTTGCTTAAGTCCCAAAAATATTTTTGAGACGTTAGCAGGAAAATGAAGAGCTAAATAAGACTAAAAAAAAAAAAAAAAAAAAAAAAAATCAATATCAGGGTTGAAATTTATAACTAAATACAAAAAAATTAGCTTACAAAATAACAAAGCAAGAAGCAGATTAGAAATGAGCCAAAAGTTTGTTTGGTGTTGATCCTGTTTATGTTGATCATGTTGGTGTTGATTATGCTGGTGTTGATTACTCTGGTGCATGATCATTTTGGCGTTGATCATGTTGGCGTTGAAAGCATGAACCCAGAAACGAAAAGAACAGATTAGACATTATCTGAAAGCGAAATTTACATTTTTTTAAAAGGGCTTGCCACTCATCAGTGACATCACGTAATAGCCGAATATGTTGAAAATCTGGCCTGTTTCTTTACTCTTTACAGTTCTGATCCACGAACAAAAAAGACAAAGAGATCAAACGTATATTAAAATAAAGCGAAGTTCACAATTATCTTATATATCTTATATAATACAGACGTTTCTTCACAAGAGAAGATAATCACACCCTACATGTAAGTAAATAGCGAATGAGTTGATTTAGTTATGTATGCCAATAAGAGGCGTTAACTCTGCGAACTTATTGGTTTTCCTGGATGATTCAGGCAACCCATTCTATGATCTAATTAGTTAAATAGCGTAAGGGAAGAAAGTACACTTGCACAAATTTATCCTAGCAAATGGAATAAGAAATGTGCCTTTATCTTTGCGAGTATTTTATGAAGTTATGCTTTTTAACTATTTATATATTTTCATTCTTTCTGGAGTGTTTCTAAGTTTAGTGATTTTTATTAATGGTGTTACTTTGGTCAAGTATTAATTTTCATATGTTATAGATCTTTATGTTTTCTTGTGTTGAAGAGTTCCAAACAAGGGATGCATAATCTAACTTTGGTCTAACCAACGTTTTAGCCTGTGATATGATTTAATCTGTAATAATTTCTCTTATTCTTTATTTGACCTTTTTTTAAAAGAATAATTTCTTTAATTCCGGGTTTCCATGTTCACTTTTCATTTATTATAACATCTAGATATTTAGAGCTTTTAATCACTGTAACTGGTTTATAATGAATATTTTTTTATTTTTTTTACTTTTAATAATTGACTTGTTTCTGGGTTAGAAGACATTTACAATTTGATTCCCGTTTCTGCAATGCCCCTAATTCTCTGTAAACTTTCAGTATGCTTGGCGGGCAGGGGAGACATGGAAGATGGAGAACACTGCTCTGATGACGCCCGTAATAGAAGAGGCAATCGGTGCCACAGATAACATCCGCCGAGCTATTGGAGCTGTCGTTTTCATGCAGTGGGCGCCCTCACATTGCGGCGTGAGGGGCAATGAAACGGCAGACGCCCTCGCAAGGGAGGGTGCTTTGGCAGCCACATACCTCGAAGCACCAAGCACGTACTTACAAGCAACGGCACAAATTCAAGCACTCATTCGTGAGAAGTGGTTAAAGTCCTGGGAGGAATCCGACAGAGCACGTGGTGTCTGGCAGCACATGCGTCACCCAGATCGCGACGATCCATGGTGGCGACTGAGGAGGTCAGAGCAGACAATAGTTGCGCAGTGCAGGACGGAACACTGTCCTATTGGGGCATACTTTGCCCGGTTCCGCACGAACTTTGACTCCCGATGCCGTCACTGTGGAGAGAGCGTCGAAACAGTGTCGTACGTCTTGTGCGAGTGACCCCAGCTCCGCGAGCTAAGGGGGACCTGTCTGAGCAGTCACTCGACTTGTATGGTAGCTACGAGGCACTACGCCGAACGGCTAAGTTTCTTGCCAGAGCACTACGGGAGGACTAGTCCTTCCTGCTCTGATTTTTCAATAGGAGTTCATCTCAGATGACGATCTCAGCAGCTTTGCGGCTGTGTATCGATGATTACAGGCACATTGGGCAGCAATCCCTGTGGCTTCCTGGGCCTTTCACTTGTTTACGTTTTCCATATTTAGAACAGTCTCCAGTAGGTGTTAAAAAATTGCTTGTTTTTCTTTGCATAACAAACTCGCATACACATTTACGTATGCAAGGGTATTAAAATTGATATATTCTCGGTGGCTGTGTGGTGAAGCGCAAGCTTCCGAATTGGGGGCCCAGGGTTCGAATTCTGGGATTTTTTTTATTTCGGGATCTTTGGGCGCCTCTGAGTCCACCCAGCTCTAATGGGAACTTGGATTTAGATGGTGAAAAATAAGGGCGGTTGGTCGTTGTGCTGGCCACATGACACCAACGCTAACAGTGGGCCACAGAAAAGATTAGTATTTCATGATTTGTTATGAACGGAACATACTGATTGTAAAATGAAATCTGTTGATTGGTGGTATTATGAAATTACAGTAGTGATTTCGTAAATTTTGCTTATAATTTTAGATTATGACTTTAAAGAAGTGTTTTGTTAAAACAAAAAAAAGTAAAAAAAGTATTAATTAAAAATTAACTTTGAAAGACAACTAAATCAAAACCCTTTTTTTTTTTTTTTAATGTATACACTTTTCAACCCTCTACCTGTACACCAGTGGTTCCCAAACTTTTTTGTCTCGTAGACCCCTTGCCATGTTTTCTGGTTTTCGGTAGACCCCCTGTTTAACTTGTATTGCAATTTTTGCAGATTCATAAACTCATTTTTAAAACTAATTTCTAACTGTAGTGAGTCGAAGAGTGAAAAAGTAATTTAAAGCTACACCAAAAGTTACAGAGATCTATCGTTTTTGACTGATAAAATTTAAACCAAAAAAAAAAAAAAATGTGTATTGCTGGAATCACCAAACACACTAGAAATGTTGTTTGTTTTTTTGCATGTTCATCATTTGTTACGGTTATTATGTTTCATATAGACATTTTTTGTTCTATGAAGTAGTCCTTCAAACATTAAATATTAATTAATTAATCAATTTGCCTTAAATATAATTTTAAAAGTTTTCGAAAAGAGCAGTTTCTAGAGTGATTTTTCACATCTGGGTCAAATATTGGGCCGCGGAGCTGTTTTCACTTACATAAGAAGGGTCAAAGATGAGTTACTGGTGCCTAAATCAGTAAGCTTTGGCAGGAGGGACTCATTAGCCTTGGCTTGCAGCCCACCAAGCCAAAGGAAAACTGAATTCAATAATCTGCTGCTTTGCAGCTATACCCAAACATGGGAAAGGTTTCGTGGGTCAGCCCTGGGGATAAATATGAAGCAGAAGACCATTAGGCAGTTAGCAGCTTTAATGCTCATCCCACCAATGTGCCCTTGAATTGTAGTGTTGCTTAAAGAAAATTTTTGCATAATAACAGATTTACGTTTATGTAAAACAGTTTTTAAAACTACTTCAATGGCTGGTAAAATCAATGCTTTATCTATAGTGAATTCCATATTTGGCTATAGGTAAAGAGATCTTATAAGACACTCACAAATCACCATCTTTTCTATATGATGTTGAAGAAAGATTGTGTGGGTTTATTCTGAACTTTATTTTTGAGTTTTTGAAATTTTTTATCACCTTTATTTTTTTACGAGGGTAGCATCGTCTCAAATAATCCTGCAGTGTAATTGGTTTCATATGGTCATAAAAAGGCATTATTTAACCAAGGAAATAAATAATCTATGATGTAAAATCTAGATTTCTTTTTGTTAAACATTAGTTACATGTAGACAAAAGTAACTATTTACATAAGTATTGAAATTAAATACAACAATTTTACATTTCAATAGCAGGACAAATATTTATAACTAAATTACACATATTTATACGTGCTTGAAATAGTTACATTAACGGAGTGTGAAAATTATAACTTTCTTTAATTGAAATCCACCACCGTAGACCCCCATGGACATCTCATAGACCCCCAATTTACGTTTTCACTTTCATGGACCCCCTGGAGGTCTTCGTAGACCCCTAGGGGTCTATATAGACCACTTTGGGAATCACTGCTGTACACTGTAAATAGCATGTACTATTTTCAAGGGTAACAAATATTATAAATTACAAATTACAATTATTATCCTAGTTATCTCCCATGATACACTTTTTTTTTTCTTCACTATTCAATACTGGGCATTATGAATTCACTAGTGGGATACCTGACACCTGTGTGCTCAGAGGAGGACAAAAAGGAGGACAAAAAGGAGAACAAAACACGACAAAGGAGGATATGAAAGAAGTAAACTTAACAGACCAGGCTGTATAGCCTCTCCATTAAGTACCTTACTTCTCAGTCAAAGTGACTTTTCTCAGTAGCTCATCCCTATCTAGCTCCAGCTGGGGACGTAGCTCATCCCTATCTAGCTCCAGCTGGGGACGTAGCTCATCCCTATCTAGCTCCAGCTGGGGACGTAGCTCATCCCTATCTAGCTCCAGCTGGGGACGTAGCTCATCCCTATCTAGCTCCAGCTGGGGACGTAGCTCATCCCTATCTAGCTCCAGCTGGGGACGTAACTCATCTCTATCTAGCTCCAGCTGGGAGCGTCCCTTTTCTTTGACACTGTACATTGTGGCTATCTATGCACTCGATTTCTATGTCATGTCCATCTGTGTGTTGACCATGGCAGAGCTGGCCTAAGGCAATTCAAGGCATTAGGCGAGGTGAAATTGGTGGCCCCAAATGAAACAGAGAAAACAAACTCAGAAACAAGGTTACAAAGACAGTGTGTGTGTGGAAACACAAACTCAAAATCGGCCCCCGAACTGGTCCACCCAGGCAGGTAAAAAGGCAGATTTCAATATTTTAAGAATGAATATCATAATTTAATTTAGTAATACAATTATTATGTAAGATTATTTTAGAAAAAAAAAAGGGTTTCATAAATGTTTTTAAAATATAAAATCATATTCCCCCTTATTAATAAATTTTAATTAATACGAGAGAACATTTTTGTTGGAGAAGCAGTAACTAATTAAAAGACAATTTTTTTTGGGGGGATTCAAAACTAGCATAATCAAACAGTGGAAAAATTTGCAAAAAGCAAAAAAAGATGATAAAATGTTTAAGTAAGAAGATAACAAATGAAATTTGGGTTCACACCAACCGAGAGGCGACCCCCCCAACTAGTTCGCCTATACACATCTTCACTCTCATTTGGGCTAGCATTACAATACGCTGATGGTCGATATGTGTCTAGACATGGTGTGTGTAATGTGAATACAATGTAAATTTGTATACTATACGTTTGTAGGCCTATAGAGAGAGAGATAGACAGATAGATAGATAGATAGATAGATAGATAGAGATATAGATATAGATATAGATAGATAGTTAAATAAATAGAAATAGATAGATAGATAGATAGATAGATAGATAGATAGATAGATAGATAGATAGATAGATAGATAGATAGATAGATAGATAGATAGTGTTAGATAGCTAGTTTAGTTAGTTGGGTTGCGCACTTTATTAGACTGACTGTGAACATACATTGTATAGTTACGACATAGACTTTGGGTTAGAGATTAGAATAGACTTTTAATTAATCAGTTACTGCTAGACTCTTGAGGGGATAACATCGTTATTAGTGACAGACTAGACTGTGGCCCATTCAGTAATAAATGTTTGTTTGAAGTTACCTTGAGTCAACTTGGTCATTGAGTCTGTGTTCCTGTTAGTACCTTATCTATATTTGTGACGGTGTGCATGAATTTGAAGAACTCGCGATTAAAATACATCAAACAAGGTACGCACGCACTTAGTCTAATTAAGCATCTTCTAGAAATACTTCAGCTACATTTGATATACACATGCATCCGTTACAATAGATATAGATATAGTGTGACGATCACACTTGCCGGGGATTATAATATCAAACTTGATAATTCAATGAAATGAAGAAAGAAACATCTCTCTGTATTTTCTTCCAAACTTCTTTAATAACTTCTTCAACTTTCACATCAAATTAACTTCTTAATTCAATAACAACTTGACTTGATACTTCATAAATAAAACTTAAAGATACATAAAACTTCACTTAGTATAACTTCAACTTCAACCAATAAAACTTTAATTAATGGACCCGCTAATATCTCAAAACTTATAACTAATCGATACTACTATACCTTTCTTAATCGTATGTTCCAGAATCATGGAACTTTCTCAGATAATTATTTTAGTAACTTTGACCTTCTAGAAGCTGACGTGTGCTATTTTTTTCCTCAACCCCTTTCTTTGATTGGATACCTAAAATTAACTTGTTTACGCTGGGCACTTGCACTGGTTTGACCTCGAGCTTCTAGAAACTGGTCGAAATAGGTCACAGACTCGACTCGTGACATATAGATATATAGATATGTTTATAAATATTTCATAAGGATTCCCGTCTCATATTCCCTGGTTACCTAATCCCTTGTCTCTTAGGTCCTCTTATTTCGTTGTACAGGTGTCGTCTTATTTCATTGTACAGGTGTCGTCTTATTTCATTGTACAGGTGTCGTCTTATTTGATTGAACAGGTGTCGTCTTATTTAATTAAACAGGTGTCGTCTTATTTAATTGAACAGGTGTCGTCTTACATCATTGTACAGGTGTCGTCTTATATCATTGTACAGGTGTCGTCTTATATCATTGTACAGGTGTCGTCTTATTTCATTGAACAGGTGTCGTCTTATTTCATTGAACAGGTGTCGTCTTATTTCATTGAACACGTGTCGTCTTATTTCATTGAACAGGTGTCGTCTTATTTCATTGAACAGGTGTCGTCTTATTTCATTGAACAGGTGTCGTCTTATTTCATTGAACAGGTGTCGTCTTATTTCATTGAACAGGTGTCGTCTTCTTTCATTGAACAGGTGTCGTCTTCTTTCATTGAGCATGTGTCGTCTTATTTCATTGAACAGGTGTCGTCTTAGTTCATTGAACAGGTGTCGTCTTATTTCATTGAACAGGTGTCGTCTTATTTCATTGAACAGGTGTCGTCTTCTTTCATTGAACAGGTGTCGTCTTATTTCATTGTACAGGTGTCGTCTTATTTCATTGAACAGGTGTCGTCTTCTTTCATTGAACACGTGTCGTCTTATTTCATTGAACATGTGTCGTATTATTTCATTGAACAGGTGTCGCCTTATATCATTGAACAGGTGTCGTCTTATTTCATTGAACAGGTGTCGTCTTATTTCATTGAACAGGTGTCGTCTTATTTCATTGAACAGGTGTCGTCTTATTTCATTGAACAGGTGTCGTCTTAGTTCATTGAACAGGTGTCGTCTTAGTTCATTGAACAGGTGTCGTCTTAGTTCATTGAACAGGTGTCGTCTTAGTTCATTGAACAGGTGTCGTCTTATTTCATTGAACAGGTGTCGTCTTAGTTCATTATTTGTTCACCCAATAGAACAGATGTCTGCTCACTATAATAGCTGGCCTGTGAATGATCTCACCCAGTGGCGTAGCTATGGTTTAGGATGACCGGGGGGGGGGGTTGACCTCTATAGGGGCCCCTGCATTTTGGACATTCGACATAATAACATGAGATAATGGGGGTAACATTTAACATAAAAACACATTTCGGACACTCATTTGGAGGCCTCCCTCAAATGGGGTCTGGGGGGGGGGATTTTCAAATTTGGACACACACACACCCTCCACCCATCCTAGCTACGCCACTGATCTCACCACAAAGAAGGTACGTCTTGACTCAATGAAACACTTGGCTTGCAAAAACTCTGGTCGGGCGCGGGGGTTGGTGCAGAAGTAAGGATGCACACTTCGAAAATAATTTATCATTTTAACGTGGTCTGGCTCTATGACCATTTTGTTTTTAGGGATTGTAACGGCGAAATCTAGAAATAGTGAACCTCTGTCCAGAAACATGTGTTTGTGTGTGGGGAGCTCAATATAAGCGGTTAGACCGATAGCTCGTTGTCACGTCGTACAGACCTGTGACTTGGCCACGAGAGATTGGTCTAAGCCAGGGGTTCTCAACCTGTGGGTCGCGACCCCCTTGGGGGTCGATTGACAATTTGCCAGGGGTCGCCAAAGACCCTCAAAAATGTCTGTTCTGTTATTGCTGTATGTGTGTGAGCGAGGGGGGGGGGTCGCGGTAGAGTGGGGGGATTGTAAAAAGGGGTCGCCGAGCTTAAAAGGTTGATAACCGCTGGTCTAAGCTGTCCACAGGTTGTCACGTTGAAGATTAGTGTTTAGGCTTTCTATAACGATGGTCTCGCTGTAACTGATAAATAAACTGATCTTATCTTATCTTATATAATACAGACGTTACTTCAAAAAAGATGATTACGTCCCTACGCGTCATGCATCTAGTCATGCAAGTTAGCTAATGACTTAAATTCTGCCAAGTCACTGGTTTTCCTGGCTAGCTCAGGCAACCCATTCCATGCTCTAATAGCACTAGGGAAGAAAGAGCATTTGTACAAATTTGTCCTAGCATATGGGATGAGAAATGTGCCTTTGTCTTTGTGTCTTTCCGAGTATTTTATTAAATTTTGTTTTTGTATTTTAAGATTATGGTTCAGTGTTTTATGTATAATTGCTACTTTACTTTTAAGTCTTCTATCCTGAAGGCTGATATATATATATATATATATATATATATATATATATATATATATATATATATATATATATATATATATATATATATATATATATACTGACCTCTTTTAGGGCCCTTTGCATTTTTGCGTAATATTTAATGTCAAAAAAAAAAACACACACTCATTTGGGGTACCACTCAAGTGGGGACCCGGGGGATTTTCAAATTCTCCAAACTCCCCCCACCCCCACCCCCACCCTAGCTACGCCACTGACATCTTATTTGACTTTTTAGCACTCTAACCGGCCCGAGGCCAAGTCACGTGATAGTTCTCCCCACTCCAAGATTTGGGGGGTAAGGGATTTAATGTTTCAAAAACTCAAGCAGGCGTGGACCACCGGCGATGGGTTAGGTTGTTGTATTTGTTGTTGTTTTTTGTATGAGAAGTTATGGTTTTTTTTTTTAAACGCACTTTGGCGAAATTTTGTCAATAAACTAGACCAGGTTTAAATGTCATAGATCTAGATTATTATCTGAGCGTTCAACCTTACATTGCCAGCGACCCAGTCCAGCAGGATGTTTTGCAAGCCCAAACGGTTTATTGCGTCTAGTCCAGTGATTCCCAAAGTGGTCTATATAGACCCCCATAGATCTACGGCGACTTCCAAGGGTTCTACGAGAGGGGAAAAATTATCGGGGGCCTATGCTATGTTAACGGGAGTTTACGATAGTGGATCTCAATAAAATTTGAGTCTCTAAATATTTTATTTTCTATTAATTTTTTATTTTTACCTTAGTTGATCTTTTGAATTTCAAACCTTGAATGAATTTTTTCATGTTTAATTTTCAAAATCATATTTAAATTTCTTAATTTTACCTTTATCTTTTATCTTTACCTATCCCTTAGTCTGTTGGACCGTTGGGGCACCATGCAAGATTCGTTGACCGTCTTTCTCCATTCCTCTCTGTCTTTCGCCTTAGTTAAAACCTCTTTATATGGCAGGCCTGTCCATTCTTTCAGGCTGTCCTCTCATCGATTTCTCTGTCTGCCTCTTCTTCTTTTTCCTGGTACTCTTCCTTGAAGGAAGGTCTTTGCGAACCCCGAAGATTTTGTAACATGACCATAGATTTTAAGCTTGCGTTGGTTTTTTTTTTACGATAGTTGTCAGGTCATCAAGGGGTCCAATCGCTGCAGTCACCCTGCCTCTAATCTTTTGGTTTGTGATGCGGCCTTTGAATGTTGAATTTCTTAATTACATGGCACTAATATTAAACAGAATCCAAAAAGAAATGTAGATAGTACAGTGGCGGTTATTTGAAATTGGGCTTCCTTCCTTCCTCCGACGCCTTTGTGCGTGTTATGCAACAAAGTTTTAAGTAATGACGTCACGGAATCATCTTAACAAGAGGATCGTATGAGATGATGACACTTTGATAACAGGACATAGGCCTCAAGATTTAAAACACTTTAAAACACTATAATAAAAAGTTCAGAATTGACCCACATTGGAAACAAATTTCGCTTCAACATTATAAGTTGGTGAATTTTCATAAAAATACACAATAAACTGGAAAACATGACAAGGGGTCGACGAGGCAAAATGTTTGGGAACCACTGGTCTAGTTAGACGTAGTCTCTTTGTGGTTAGATCATTGAGAGGACATCTGTTTTACTGAGAGGACTTCTTTTCTACTTAGAGGACATATATTCTAGTGGATTTCTATTCTACCGAGAAGGCATCTGTTCTGAGTGGATTTTTTTCAATGAAACCTTAAAAAGGTAAAAATGTTGTAAAATGTTTGACATGTTTCGGATGTTCCTTCAGAGTTGAAGATAGTTTACTTCCTAGTCCAAACCTCCCGCAAAGTCTGCCCAGTACTCAGTAAACAATAATGTTTCTGTATTAGGTCCACACAATTCCTTCAAAGATGTTTTTTAAACAAAGATAATAATGGAGTTTTTTCTTTCATAAACTCGTGAGCGGCCCCTACGAGTCAGATCGTATTTACACTCTACTTTACGCATAGAAATACATCTATATAATATAACACGTTGCGGATAATGATGAACTAAATATACAAATATACACATAAATATATAATAAATGTAAATATAAATAAATAGCTATACACTGTCTATATACTTTAAACAATGTGAACGCTTCTGGAGACTATAAATAGCATTTGCACCGACGAATCTACCAACATAAATGTATAGCTAGCTATTTTAACCATTGGGGAAAAAAGGAGCCCTTTTTTTAAAAAAAAAAGCTATTTGTCCATCTACTTAAGTGTTTGCAGATTTTAAAAATCTAAAAGCAGCAAGTTCTCTTAGTTCTATATAGTCAACTCCCTCCAAACAAAGCTGGGGTGGGGGGGGGGGGGGGAACAGTGCCGGAGATTTGTAAGTGGAGGCCCAGGGTAGGATTTTTTTTTTGGATGGTCCTAAACTTATAAAGCTTCAGCAGGGCCGGATTTAAGGGAGGGCAGGAAGGGCTGCAGCCCAGGGGCATCCACAAGAAAGTGGCCTCCACAAAAGACACGGGTCAGAAAATTTTAAAGAAGTGAGGTGTATGTTTGTAGCATGCTGGGAGTAAGTAAATACAGCTCCGAATTTACGACATTGCGTCTACCAAAGGCCTTGCCCTCCACAGACTACACAAATATAGACTTTAAAAAAATTAAAATATGCACATTACATGTTTTTAAAATGGAAAGTGAGATTAAATTTACAAGAACTCTATTTCTTTCCACTAAAATGTAGCATACTTTGAGATATAGGTTTTATCAATCAAAAGGAACCATAATCTTCAAATAGAAAATGAAAACCTAATAAGGACACAAAGATAAAGGCACATTCCTCGATCCATATGCTAGGACAAATGTGTACAAATGCTCCTTTTTCCCTAGTTATTATTATAGCTTTTATATAGCGCTACTTTCATGCTTATAGCATGCTCAGAGCGCTTTTGGTCCAATCTCATTTGTGGACCGGTGGGGGGGGGGGGGGGGGAGGGGGTATCTAGGAGTTGGTTTTCCGTGCTGCCTTTAGGCGCTCAGTAAACACAACTCTGCCCGAGTCGGGTGTCGAACCTCGAGCCCCCTTCTAGGTAGCCAAGCCAAGCCAAGTTCAAGCGCACTTGGCCTCTCGACCACGCTTCCCACAAGTGCTGGAATGGGTTGCCTAAGTCAGCCAGGAAAACCAATGACCTGGCAGAGTTTAACATGCATGACTAGATTGACCTTTTTTTTTTTGAAGTAACTTCTATGCTTCATTAGATAAGATAAGATAATGAAATTTTGGTCAGATAATTTTCCTTAAAGTGAAACCATAATAAACATTTATTTCAATTAAATTTTCTGTTTCAGTTTATCAGCGACTTGACATGGACCTCATTAGCCTTGGATTGATTCTCTTATCAACAATACTGCTCTATTCCTATTACCGTTTGAACAGAAAGGATTTGAATTTGCCGCCCTTTCCAGTCAGGCCATGGCCTATAGTTGGTCACTTGTTCGCTATAAAGGCTGACCTGAGGCCGCAGTTCCACCAGTGGCGTCGGAAGTGTGGTGACATTTTTAGGTAAGGAATGTTGTTTTTTTTCTTTGCATCTTATCTTCTTATCTTATAAATTACAGACGATCCTTTAAAAAGAGAAGATAATTACGTCCTACGCGTATTCATAGAATACTCTAGTCGTGCATTCGGAATTTAAAATCTCTCCGTTCCTCACCCAGGCTCTTACATCACTCAGTCACAACACCAATAGATTAAATAAAATAATATTTTAAGCCAGAAAGGCTCAAAGGAGCGAGATTCCCGTCACACAGGGAGCTTTAAAAGCTCTATAGCGCCCTTAAGAGTAGGCCCAATAGTAATAATAACAAAAATAATATTAATCTTTATTACCGGTGAGGAAATGCTTTGTTACAGTTGTACATTAGAAATGATAATACATTTTTAGAGCAAACAATGTATATTGTTATAAACCTGGTGGTGGCACAGATGGGGGTAGTGGTACGTGTGTAGTCAACCGACGCAAATCGCACCAGGCCAGCGCTAGACGAGCGGTCAACCGTGACGAGTTACCACGGTCGGCCGAGACGAGTGTCAACAAGATGGTTCGGGAAGGATCGACGTCGTGAACAGAGCTCAGGAGCGTCACGAGAGTTGTAGTCACCTGACCACCTAGAAATGTCGAGCGGCGTTCTGTCCGGTTCGAGAAGGCCAGTAGGGACCCTATATAAAGAGCGGAGGTGTCGCAGTCAAGACGGTTCACGGCAGGGGTTCAGAGCCCGGTTCACTACAGTCCGGTCGACTACAGCACAGTTCAGCGGTGTGATGCTGTACGGAGCATTACGACGGTTCAGTGCGGAGTACTGTCAAGTACAGTTGAGACGGCTGGCGTCTTGATCTTGGTCTGCGATCGAGTCCGACACAACGAGCCTAGTGTGTGAAATCAGTCCTGAACTGTTGAACCCAGTGCAAGCCCGGAACGAGACAGAGAGGCCAGTGCAAGAGTTGATACGGCGGAACGGTGTTATCGGAGAGATATTTGTACAGTGTACATGTTGCCAATTGTACAGTATTGGCTGTTATTTATTCAACTATTAAAGTGTTACGTTACTTTGGAGCCCTGAGTTGTCAAGTTCTTTAAGTTGGTGGTGTATGGTGCAGTTTGCAGAGAGCCTGGATAGTGAGATTCGTAACAATATGATAGCATATAAAATAGACATTCATACCCCAGTTTCTCTTTAACATTACATGTGATATTGATATCATAAAGTTACACTTTGTTCAACGATTTAACTACAAATTGAACAAAATAGTTCATGTGTCTTTTAAATGATCGCTGTCTTATACCTATTTTTGGCCTTTGGAATGGTAAAATGTGAGAATCATAAACTAGAGTGTGTTTCTTTTTATTATTATTATAGCTTTAATATTTAATATAGCGCTACTTTCATGCTAATAGCATGCTCAGAGCGCTTTTGGTGGGGAGGGGGGTATCTAGGAGTTGGTTTTCCGTGCTGCCTTTAGGCGCTCAGTAAACACAACTCTGCCCGAGTCGGGTGTCGAACACGGGCGGACTAGGTGTCAAAATCGGCCCGGGCATTTCTATAAAATCCGGCCCACAAATTCTCTATCATGTGATGGGCATCATAGGTGTACCTGTCCTCAAAATCATTGTTAAGTTTGATAATGTATCGATATGCATGCATACAGTGAACTCTATATCTTTATAAGCAATATAGCGTTTTTTTTTAAATCAGCAATTATGTAGGCCCTAAAAAGATGAAGCCTACTAGTAGCACTGCCTACATTCTACATTTTATTTTCGGAAAATGTGTTCGATTAAAATAGTATTACACTGTAATGTCTATGAAAGATTTTTTGGTTTAAACATGACGCTCAGAGGGCCATTATACAAATAATAATAATAATAATATACTAAGAATATTATGAAACCTTTAACTATTTGATATGTGCCATAGTGGCTTCGATCAGGCCATTTCGATGGCCCTACCGGCCCATTTGGGTACCGGCCCACCGGGCATTTGCCCAGATGCCCATATAGCCAGTCCGCCCCTGGTGTCGAACCTCGAGCCCCCTTCTAGGTAGCCAAGCCAAGTTCAAGCGCACGCTTCCCACCATGCCTGAGACGCAAATATTTCTGACAGCGTGATAGCTAGACGGGGCTTCAATTCATATATTTGAAGCAAAAAATTTGTCAAAATAGTTTTTTTTTAATTTTGGTTCGTCTATTAACAATGTTGTTGTTTTGTTGTTACTGCCAGCATTTACATTGGGTCCAAGTTGTTTGTCGTCATCAATGACTTTGACCTAATTAAAGAAACCTTTGTCAAGCGAGCAGACGACTTCTCGGACAGGCCTTTGATGTTTATTGATGAGGTCAGTACAGAGTTGTTTTATCTTGAACAGCAGCCTAGCTTTCAATTGATAAAGATTTCAACATCTGTGAAATAAAAAGTTAGCTAATAAAGAGTTAGCTAATAAAGAGTTAGCTAATAAATGGTTAGCTAATAAAGGGTTAGCTAATAAAGGGTTAGCTAATAAAGGGTTAGCTAATAAATGGTTAAATAATAAAGGGTTAGCTAATAAGTGGTTAGCTAATAAAGGGTTAAATAATAAAGGGTTAGCTAATAAATGGTTAACTAATAAATGGTTAAATAATAAAGGGTTAGCTAATAAAGGGCTACTTAAGCCTATAGAAAGGAATCGTTTAAAGAGTCAGTGCTGATAAATGGAAATACGTATAATTGGCCTCCTTTATTAGTAGACTATGATTCATCTCGTAGAACACTCTTATAGAGAACTATTTTTGAGAGACCTTTAAGTCCACATACAACGAAGGCATAGGCTAAACAACTTCGCAAGAAATATAATATAAAAAAAAGTAAATTTCCCCTTTCAGATCTTGCGATCTATAGGGCAGATGATGTTTCTTTGGCCAACGGTTAACGAGCAGGGTGTCATGTGGCAAGCACAACGACCAACCGCCTTTACTTTCTCCAACTAAAGTCAGGTACCCATTAGAGTTGGGTGGACTCAGGGGCGCCCTAAAATCCCGAAATTCAAAATCCCAGTCTACACCGAGATTTGAACCCAGGACCCCTGGTTCGGAAGCAAAGCGCTTAACCACTCAGCCGCCGCGCCACCAAGAAATATAATGCTTGTACTCTATTCTCGTAACGGCCTCGTAACGGTCATTAAGGGGGAGGGGAGGGGGAGTCCTTGTAAAAAAATAATGAGTGGGGGGATGGAAATGTAAATTATACACATAAAATTAAAGCTAAAAAAAAACTTAATAATTTTTTGTTTTCATGTATCTTTCAATAGCTCTTGTTTCATCAAAGTAGAGGAATCGTCTGGAACTCTGGCCAAGACTGGAAAGAACAGAGAAGCGTCACCATCGCTATACTTCGAAAATTTGGCTTCGGCAAAAACATTTTGGCAGAGAGAATCCAAGAGGAGGTGTCCCATTTTCTCAACCACCTGAGTCTCTCTAACGGTCAGCCTCTCGACATACGACACGTGACTTCAGAGAGCACGGCAAATATCATCTGTTCCATCCTTACGGGGAAAAGATTTGACTACAACGATCCCTTGTTCTATAAGCTGATCACAGAGGTTAGGTTTTATTTTCAGTCCAACAAGCAATCAGGGATGTTTGACTATAACCCACTCCTGAAATATTTCCCCCGATACAAACGTATGCTTCAGAATGTCAACGAGATTTTGACCATATTAAAGGAAATCATTGTGGTTAGCAAAGATGGAAACGCCGACGAAAACTTCATCTCTTCTTACGTGGCTGAGCAAGGAACCAGGACAGACCACAGCAAAGCGACCACCATGGATGAGACCAATATGTTGAGAACTGTGTTTGATTTGTGTGTCGCTGGTACAGAAACCACGTCGACCACAATTTGCTGGTTTGCACTCTACATGGTGAATCACCAAGATGTTCAGAATAAAATATTCGCTGAAATCAAGCAGCATGTTGGAACAAAGAGGGCCCCAACACTTGAAGACAGGCCCAAACTGGTCTATTTGAATGCTGCAATAAAGGAGACGCAAAGACTAGCTAGCATAATCCCGCTGTCTGTAATTAGAGCTTGTTCCAATGACTTCGTCATCAGAGGCTACACTATTCCCAAAGGGTCTTACATCGCTCCCAATTTAGAGTCAGTCTTATTCGACGAGAAGTTCTGGGGCTCCGACTCTCGCGTTTTCAACCCAGACAGATTTATTGACGAGAAAGGGCTGCTGAAGAAGCCTGAGGAGTTCATTCCCTTTGGCGTTGGACGCAGAGTCTGTCTAGGAGAATCGATGGCGAAGCTTGAGCTGTTTCTCTACCTCAGCTGTTTTGTTCAAAGATTCCAACTGGTGTCTGCTGATCCGGACAAGCTTCCATCATTGGAATATGATTATGGGCTGACCATGATTCCCAAAAAAAGTGTCTTGAGACTTGTGGAGAGAGTATCAAATTGAAAAGTGCATCGGAGATTAACATTAAAATGATACGGTTGACAATACATAAATATGAAAAATAAAACTGTAGATATAACTTTATTGTATTATTAACAAAACATTATATTGGTCTAATGTAAAAGTATACTCATAGCTGAGGCGGACTGGGTGTCAAAATCGGCCTGGGCATTTCTCAACAATCCGGCCCACAAATTCTATATCATATTATGGGCATCCATTTCTAGGTCTATCTGTCCTCAAAATCGTTATGTTAATTTTGATAATGTATCGATATGTATGCATACTGTGAATTCTATATCTTTATAAGAAATATAGGCCTTACGTTGCTTTTAAATCGCTAAGTGTGTAGGCCCTAAATGGATGTAGCCTACTCGTAGCACTGTCTACGGATAAAGGCTATTACATTATTTCGGAAAATGTGTTAGATTAAAATGGTATTACATTGTAGAGTCTGTGAAAGATTCGTTTTTAAACACGACGCTCAGTGGGCCCTTTTATAAGAGAATATTATAAAACCTTTAACAATTTGTTATGTGCCATAGTGGTATCGATGTGGCCATTTCGGGGGCCCTACCGGCCCTTTTGGGCACCGGCCCACCGGGCATTTTCTCACTAGTTCCGTTCTAACAATAGTCATGTTTTTGCTTTAACTCTTTCTCTCCTAACTGACGATACCAGGGTTGATTCCACCAAAATGTGGTAAATAATTACGGAGAGAAAGAGTTAAAATATGTACGAAAATAAGATAAGATTATAATTACTGTTAAAATATTTGTAAAAGAATCAAATAATATCTCACTAATCCTTGGCAACGATTTAGTACACATTTTTACACACACAAACACACACACACACAAAGACACATACAATTTTAAGAGCGAGAAGACAGGGATATATCAGAAAACTTCAAAGATTCGAAAGTTCCTTTGTCTTATGTTTACCTAAACGTGAAAAAAAATCATCCATGGCACTATTGGACTAATAGACTAGCAGGTCACTAGCATATCCAAATTGAAAACAAATCAAATCTAATAATGAGTTTTACGTTTTTTTACCCCGTTGGTTTATGTTGTTGTTGTTGTCATTTTACTGTTGTTGTTTTTTTCCGTTGGTTTATGTTGTTGTTGTTGTTGTTGTCATTTTACTGTTGTTGTTTTTTTCCGTTGAGGGTATTTTTAATTTTTTTTTTTACATTTTCACTTAGGCCTATCAGCTTGCTAAATATTTATCGGGTCAAAAAAAATGAGTGGACACGAATCTCGAAAACGGCTCTAACGATTTTGCAAGAAAATTGACATTTGTTGTATATCTTTGGGGAAAAGAAATATTAGCTAATTGGCCACAGTACAGAAACTCTGGTTTGGCCTTCATGATTCTTTCAAAATACATTAATATTTATGATTAAATTTGGTCTTGGGGGTCTAGACATTCTGTATCTTGAACCTCAGCGGGAATTCCCGCATGCATTCATAAATATGCGTTCAGAAACAATTTGCTCACCATCTATTTTGTCTGGGTCTGGACCTATAGGCCTATCATTAGAATAGTATATACTCTTACTGAGTAGATTCGCATAACCAGAATTTTTTTTCTTGGGGAGGATTGGGGCTGTGTACGAAAATATTGCTTTTTAAAATCTATCATTCATTGGTTATTTAGAGAAGAATCATCACTCTTGCATAAAGGCAACAGCTTCATAGAGAGAAATCGTCTTTAAAAAAAAAATTGTTACTTGTTTTAATTTAAATTAGTCAACCAAAGTCATTGGACTGAACATTCAAAACATGAATTTATGGTTGAAAACATATCATTGGAGGATAGCCCCATTACCTTTTTCACAATAACAGACCCTCACCGTTTAGTATCGAAGTTTAGTATCAAAGTTTAGTATCGAAGTTAAGTATCGAAGTTTAGTATCGAAGTTTAGTATCGAAGTTTCTTTAGTATACGAGGCGCGCGTGTATCCCGACTGTAACTCGAGGCCTTAAGCAGACATCTTAATATTTTTGTCTTTGTTAGTTCCCCTTTCAGACCTTGTGATCTATAGGAAAGGTCATCTTGTTTCTGATGACCAACTGTTAACGTTGGTGTCATGTGGCCAGCACAACGACTAACCATCTTTACTTTCCCCCAAATTAATGTCAGGTACTCATTAGAGCTGGATGGACTCAGAGGCGCCTTAAAGATTTACGAAATTAACAACAAAAATATATTTGATAGCCCCAAAACTTCTAACACTAATATAATTAAATGTTAGATACATCTATGTTATGATAACCTTTTTACTGTATAAATGTGGGAAGCGTGGTCGAGAGGCCAAGTGCGCTTGAACTTGGCTTGGCTTGGCTACCTAGAAGGTTCGACACCCGACTCGGGCAGAGTTGTGTTTACTGAGCGCCTAAACGCATCACGGAAAACCAACTCCTAGATACCCCATCAACCTCACTGTTCCACAAATGAGATTGGACCAATGTCGCTCTGAGCATGCTATAAGCATGAAAGTAGCGCTATATAAAAGCTATAATTATAATCAATGTAATTGCAGTTATATGCCCATATACATTTTTTTCTCTGTAAACATTGAAAGCTTTTTAATAAACTGTATTTTAAATTTGCTTACTTCTTTCCTGTTTTGTGATAGTTATGATTAAAAACTGTTTAGAATATCGATGCGGCTTACAATATCGGTTATTTCATGCACTGCAAATTGCCAATGTAGCCTCACCTCAAGATGCCCATGGAGCCTCACCACAAGATGCCAATGTAGCCTCACCACAAGATGCTAATGTAGCCTCACCTCAAGATGACAATGTAGCCTCACCTCAAGATGCCCATGTAGCCTCACCACAACATGCTAATGTAGCCTCACCATAATATGCTAATGTAGCCTCACCACAAGATGCTAATGTAGCCTCACCACAAGATGCTAAAGTAGCCTCACCACAAGATGCTAACGTAGCCTCACCACAAGATATTTTGTAGCCTCACCACAAGATGCTAATGTAGCCTCACCACAAGATGCTAATGTAGCCTCACAACAAGATGCTAACGTAGCCTCACCACAAGATGCTAACGTAGCCTCACCACAAGATATTTTGTAGCCTCACCACACGATGCTAATGTAGCCTCACCACAAGATGCTAATGTAGCCTCACCACAAGATGCTAATGTAGCCTCATCACAGGATGCTAATGTAGCCTCACCACAAGAGACTAATGTAGCCTCACCACGAGATGCTAACGTAGCCTCACAACAAAATGCTTATACAAATATACATGCATACATACAAATAACAAATATATATGCACAGTTACTACAGAGTATATTACTCCCCCCCCCTTTATTTAACGTGAGGTAGAAATAAAAGAAAAAGAGTGCTATTGCAACGGTCCTGCCCCCTGCTAGGTTGTGACTACGTGTTTCCCCCCCCCTCTTGTTTTCTCTTGGACTATCCGCAGAGTGATCTTTCCTTTACTTCTTACTACTCGACAAAACTCTTGAGGGAAGAAGAGAATTATATATATAGATGCTAAGCAAAAAAAGGGGGGGGGGTGAGGAATGGGTCTGTTCTAAAAAAGTACATTGACTTGCTTTGACATAGACGCATTCACATCCCATAGTACAGTAAGGTTCCCCTCCCAGACCTTGCGATCTATGGGACAGGACGTAAAGGTCATCTGTGTCTGTGGTTGACGAGGGTGTCGTGTGGCCAGCACAACGACCAACCGCCTTTACTTTTCCCCAACTAATGTCAGGTACCCATTAGAACTGGTTAGACTCAGAGGTGTTCTTAAGATCCCAAAAAAATAAAAAATCCCAGTCTTCACCAGGATTCGAACCCTGGATCCCCTCGGTTTGAAGCGCTTTACCACACAGCTACCGCGCCTCCTATGTTTAATTTAGTTTGTTCCACCTTGTCACTGTACCATGAAGGCAATATATCCTACACAATAAAAGCCTAAACAACCCCTCCACTATTTCGTCTAGTGCAGCGGTTCGCAACCTTTAAGGCTAGGCGACCCCTTTTTACAATCCCCGAATCTGCCGCGACACCCCCCCCCACACACACATACAGCAATAGAAGAATAGACAATAACAATCCATATTTTCGATGGTCTTAGGCGACCCCTGGCAAATCGTCAATCGACCCCCCAAGGGGGTCGCGACCCACAGGCTGAGAACCCCTGGTCTAGTGTAACGTAACACATAAACGCGCTATCTTGCTGTAAAGAAAACGCCAAAAGCACAAGTGATTAGCCCCTCCCCCCCCCACTGGCAAAACAAAAGAGGTCAAGGCCGACTAGTTTGTTGTTTAGGCAAATTGCATGTTACTGTGTTTTAAGTTTGACCTCTGGTTTCTATTTTTACTTGGCATTTATGACCTGTAACAAGGACACGCAGAAGAAGCCAATATGTCTAGAGTCTAGATAGTATGCAATAGGACAACTTACTGCACTCAGAGCAATGATTCTCAGCACTTTTCTTTAAAGCTTCTTTTGAAAAAAAAAAGTTTTACTCTTTTTCACGAACCCTATATCAATTCACTCAGTCTCTCTGTCCGTCTGTCTGTCAGGTAAAAAGTTTGAACATGTTTTTTTTCTCCTATTTCCCATTCTCGGATCAAGTTGAAACTTTGCACAATTATTCATCGGCATACACAAGAGATGAATCAATATAAAAAAATTAACCAAATATTCAATTAATTACTGCTAATTGGTTCCGCAAGGTTGTCATTGCCGGAAGTGGTAATGGATGTAAGCACTCCACTACCTATAAAATGCTTCCTAATGGCATGCGTCTCAAATAGCCTCTAACAACCAGTCCAACTCCTGGCCTTCACGTGTGTCTCAGATATTGAGTCTGGCGGAACTGTTCTCACTAACAGGAGAAGGGGCAAAGGCGAGTAACTGGCGCCTTAACCAGTAAGCTTCGGGCAGGAGGGGCTCGTTAGACATGGCTGGCTATATATATATATATATTATATATATTGCAGATATTGCAATATTGCAGATGTCATACACAACAGCAGCAGAAAGAAGGGTGAAAATGCAACGGCGCCTGGTGATGACATATGCCCAACCCGTGACACTAGCGGATCCAGAACTTTGGAGTGGGGGGGGCGATTTTTTCCAAACCCTAACCCTAACGCCCAGTAAACCCTAACCCTACGCATAAACGTGCATACAGCGCGCGCGCGCACACACACACGCACACACACACGCACACACACACACATATATATATATATATATATATATATATATATATATATATATATATATATATATAAATATGAGAATAAAAAAAGCAGCATTTCTCAATCTTCGGCGAAAACCAAAACAACTGGGGCAGCGTTATAAGGTTCTCTGGTGAAGTTCGGGGCGAAGCCCAGACGCCATAAGCGTTTTCTTGCTTTTTTCACTGCAGAAACGCATTCTCCTGACAAGTACAGCTCATTATTCATCAATGGAGTTCGGGGCGAAGCCCCGACGCCATAAGCGTTTTCTTGCTTTTTTCACTGCAGAAACGCATTCTCCTGACAAGTACAGCTCATTATTCATCAATGGAGTTCGGGGCGAAGCCCCGACGCCATAAGCGTTTTCTTGCTTTTTTGACTGCAGATACGCATTCTCCTGACAAGTACAGCTCATTATTCATAAATGGAGTTCGGGGCGAAGCCCCGACGCCATAAGCGTTTTCTTGCTTTTTTGACTGCAGATACGCATTCTCCTGACAAGTACAGCTCATTCTTCACAATGTAGTTCGGGGCGAAGCCCCGACGCCAAAAGCGTTTTCTTGCATTCTTCATTGCAGAAACGCATTCTCCTGACATCTACAACTCATTACCCATAAATGAAGTTCGGGGCGAAGCCCCGACGCCAAAAGCGTTTTCTTGCATTCTTCACTGCAGAAACGCATTCTCCTGACCTGAAGCTCATTTTTCATACTATTAAAAAACGACCTTTCGAATAATGTTGTACTTGAAAAATATTCTAATTTGAATTTATAGACCCATAATACATTGCAAATAAAACCGATTTGTTCCTTGAAAAGATAGGATACCCCACGTATTTAGATTTTTGCTTTGAGGATCGCCGCCGAAAAAAAACTTATTCGATAAATAGTATTCAAGAAAACTCTAGCATAAATTGTGAGTTATAGTCCCAAATTTATTTAGCTAGAAAATTATAAGATTGAGTAAAGGTTGGGAAAAGGTGACTATGAAAATGTTATTTGAGTCTAGAACTCATCTCAATCATGACTCTTCTACAGAAAAATTTCGTTTGAATTCTAACTTTTCCAACGCAAAGTCTTTCTTAAAATACTTATGATAACTTCATGTGAAATTACAAAAACTCTGTCTGGAAATGGGAGGGGCGGTAGAGTGAAAACGATTAATCCTCGCTCCTTTACTAATTTCTGCTAAAGATTGCATTTGGCATTAAAGAATAGGTATGGGGCGACTCGATATAAGAATTTAATTTATAGTATATATAAATTATATTAGTGACAGATGTTTTTAATTTTGTAATTTCTTAACTATAATACAAAAAGAAAAAGTATTGATTTGTCCGATGGGGGAAATATACCCCTCCCACCTGGTACAACCCTTTTTCATTTAAATTTACTAATGATACAATTTGAGATTAGAGTGTGGTACGACATATTTACAATGGGTCACATATCAATACGTAGTTTATATTATATAGATATTCAACTAATTTTATTCACAAACTATGATTCTCCACAAAAATAGGACCGCCCCCCCCCAGCACTCAGAGGGCTAGAGTGGGGAGGGCAGTACTTACAATCGCCCCCCCCCCTCACCCCACCGAATCGGCCAAAATACCAGAAAGGGAGCGACATAATATAAAATTTAGATATTAATTCAACTAATTTTGTTCACAAACTATGATTTCTCAATAAAAACGGACCGCCCCCCCCCCCACTCAAAGGGTTTAGGTGGGAAGGACAGAAGAGGTATTCGTCCCCTCCCCCCATCAATCGGCAAACAGGGAACGACATAATATAAAGATCGGTTAAAATATCAATAACAAGTTACAAGGATATAGATATTTAATTGATTTTGTTAGCAGGCTGTGATTTCTATCAATAAATTGGACCGCCCCCTCCACTCGAAAGTTAAGGGGGGGGGCGGGATTGATACCATCGCCCCCTCCCGACCCCACCAAATCGGCCAACATACTAGAGGGGGGGCGAAATAATCTAAAAATAGGTTGAAATATAAATAATTAGTATATATTTTTAACATAAGTAATAAATTCGTATACAAATTGTGTGAATCCTATACTAAAGTTCGTCCGCCCCCCCCCCTTCGGGGGGGGGGGGGTCGGCCGAGTGGGGGGGGGGCGATCGCCCCTACCGCCCCCCCCCTGGATCCGCCAGTGACCCGTGACAGCAGCTGTGTATCAAGGATTGGCCTCTTTAGTCACACAAGCAGTTGCAAAGGGAAAAGATCATCTCTCGAAACGTAAAATGCCACAGATATATATCTATTTTTTTTAACATCAAAAACTATAAATCTTTTACAATTAATTATTCCATTGGCGGGATTAATTTAAACACTTTTATGGCTCATAGACCATTGTAAAATAATATGAAAAATCTTTTTGACCTTGAAATATATCCCTATCCATTACCCGATCTTTGTGAGATTTATTTTTAAGACTTATAATAACACCAATTATGAGTTTGTACAATTATGAAATGGAATAATATTAAAGAATGTGAATTAAAACTTCTACGTAATCTATTTTAATCTGATAACAGAACATTACAAACGGGTAGTTAGAAAAAAAATCTCCAGAGTCTTCCAGTACCCTTAGGGGTACGCGTACCCCACTTTGGGAAACACTGTCGTAAGAAAATTCTACGAGCGAGGGCTCGAAGTTTACCAGAAGCATGGCCTGTCTTAGGCAAACTAGAGAGCCGCCTTGGGCCTCGGATTAACTTAATGGGGGCCTCGCGCAGGACAAAAAAAATCTATTTTTTGAAGAGAAGAAATAGCGAGACTTGTGCCCAATGCTATAGCTGGAGTATACTGGGCTTGAAATAAATTGTGATACATATTTTTCACTTTTTTAATTGTTTATTTTTCTATTTCATCTGGAAATTCACATCGCCTAGGGCAGGGATCGGCAACCTGCGGCTCGCGAGCCACGTGCGGCTCTTTTGGATGTTAAGCTGCGGCTCTATAGTTCCATGCGCAAATATTATTTATTTTATTGAAAAACTTAAAAAAATTGTTCTGATTCGATTCTATCTCTCAACCACTCGCTTTTCAGCGCACCCCTCTCCATGCTTTAAAATGTAACATATTTGCAGGTGGAAGATATTCAATTTTCTTCTGCCTTATCACTTGATATAGAAGAGTCTTACGACATAAAAGACACGGCACAAGTTCCACATTTTGTCAGGTATATATCTTCCAAGTTCCAAAAGAAGAACTTCTAGGATTGCTACTGCTCTCGTGACAAACCAGAGGAAAAGATACAGCTAATGTATGTAATGAAAATACATTGAAGACAATAAAATCGATATAAATAAATCGTTTCAATAGCAACTGATGGAGCCAGAAGTATGACAGGAAAAAAATACAGGGGCAACTACGGTCCTTTGGCGCAAAATTAAACCATGAAATTTTTACGTTTCACTGCATAATTTACCAAGAAGCGCTTAGTGTCCAAAGATTTCCAGATGAGGTAGTTGAGGTCATGAATTTGTTAATCAAGATTTTTAGCAACATCTTGTTTAAAGGCACTCTACCATCGTCAGTTTAAAGAATTCTTAACGAAATGTTCGGAAGAAAAAAAAAATCTTGTGGCTCTTTAAAAACGTTGAAATTTAGTTAATTGTAATTTTTGGCTCTTCGGACTCAAAAGGTTGCCGACCCCTGGCCTAGGGCCTCCAATGGTCTAAGGCTGGCCCTGCCAGAAGCACCAAGAATGAGTATGTGTTGAGTATCTCAATGTCTTTATAAATGACTTAAACTTTATAAATGTTGATGCGAAAGACAGAGGTCACATTCTCTTGGGCCTTTGAAGTAGCGTCTCTATCATAAAAGAAAAGATAAGGATATAATAAAATCTAGTTTTAAATTTACTGCAATACCAAGCGGCCCTTTCGACTTCGGCTCATCGGCCCATTAGGATGCCGTTCCACCGGGCATTTGCCCAATCGCCCATATAGCCCGTCTGCCCATACATAGCCTAGTGGGCACGCACTCCCAGATCGAGAAGCACTGTCATCTCTTTTTAGGATATTTTTACTCGTGGTCACGTGATGTCTTATTTTATATCCTTTACAACGCTACTTTTTTATATATCAAATAAATTATCCTGTTTCTTCTACCGATTTAAATATTTACATGCATGTAAAATGTTCATTACCTATATTTAGTCAATTGTAATCTATTATATCTTTCTTCCATACCGGAACCAAGTTGGTATAATAGCTACTCCAAATCTAATCTTCATATCTTATAAAAAGGTATTTTCTTTAAAGGATTACTACATCCTACACGTACCTTAGTGCTGTTAGAGCATGGAATGGGTTGCCTGAGCTAGCCAGTAAAATCAGTGACAAAATTTAGGTCATTGGTTAATATGCATGACTAAATGCAATGACGCTTAGAACATAATCCTCTTCTTTTTTTTTTTTTTTTGAAGTAATGTCTGTATTATATAAGATAAGATAAGATATCCATGTGTCTACCTTGTAGTACGTTAGCTATAGATCTATACTGTGTCATTATTGTTCCTGGCTGATTCAGGCAACCCGTTACATGGTCTAATGGCAATAGGGAAGAAATAGCTCCTATATGAATTTTTCCTAGCATATAAATAAGAAAATTGTCTTTTATCTAAGTATCTTACAGAGTCTAATATTTATTAATTGATTTTTTTTTTTACAAGAGGATAGTTTAATTGTATACAATTGTCTTCTGCGCACCACTTTCCGTCCTATCGTGTACCACAGTTTGAGAACCACAGCTCTAGAACAGTGATAGGCAAACTTTTTGAGGAGAAGGGCAAAAATTAAAGAAATATTTTAAGACTAGGACTAAGACTAAGACTAAGACTATGACTAAGACTAAGACTATGACTAAGACTAAGACTATGACTAAGAATATGACTAAGACTAAGACTAAGACTATGACTAAGACTATGACTATGACTATGACTAAGACTATGACTAAGACTATGACTATGACTAAGACTATGACTATGACTATGACTAAGACTATGACTAAGACTATGACTATGACTATGACTAAGACTATGACTATGACTAAGACTAAGACTATGACTATGACTAAGACTATGACTAAGACTAAGACTAAGACTATAACTATGACTATGACTATGACTATGACTATGACTATGACTATGACTATGACTAAGACTACGACTATGACTAAGACTATGACTATGACTAAGACTATGACTATGACCAAGACTAAGACTAAGACTATGACTATGACTATGACTATGACTAAGACTATGACTATGACTATAACTAAGACTAAGACTATGACTATGACTAAGACTATGACTATGACTATGACTATGACTAAGACTAAGACTAAGACTAAGACTATAACTATGACTATGACTGACTAAGACTAAGACTAAGACTAAGACTAACACTGCTTTATTGATCCTTACGGAAATTTGTTGTGATTACAAGGACTCTTTTCTCATATAAAGACAACACAACAGAAAAATACACATAAATACAACAGACACAACATAAAGAGTTCATTCCGCGACTACACACAGGTGTCTTGGTGCATTTCATGTTTATTACGTACATGCATAATTTCAGGTATCCATTAGAGTTGTGTGCACTCAGGGGTGTCCTAACAAAGTAGGCCTAAATAACAACTGAGGCTACTCATGACACTTATGGAATAACAACGAATAAAAAATAAAAATAATAAATCGCAATATTACTCTAGTGCAGGGGTTCTCAGCCTCGCGATCCTCTTGGGGGTCGATTGACGATTTGCCAGGGGGTCGCCTAAGACCATAGAAAATATGGATTGTTTTTTTTTTGTCTATTCTTCTTTTGCTGTGTGTGTGGGAAGAGGGGGGTTCGGGCCGAGTGGAAGATTCTAAAAAGGGGCCGCCGAGCTTAAAATGTTGAGAACCGCTGCAGTCTAATGGTTCATCTGGTATACTTAAACTCTTCAATTGTGAAACAAAATTTTGCTCTTTTTTTCAATTCTTACGAAATAATGTCGCGGGCCGGATTAAACCTTTCCTGAGGTCGAAATTGGCACGCTGGCCGTAGTTTGGCCAACACTGCTCTAGAACCGCAATGGCAAAAACGTAAAAAAAGAAACACAAACTCAAAGGTCTTAAAGCTACGAAACAAAATTTAGTCATTTTAATTGTTGCAATTATTGTAAATAATTTCGTTTTTACTTAATTTGTAATCCGCTCTGTTATCAGCAGCAGACGCCTTGGCTGGCTTGGCCACGTTCGTAGAATGCCAGTAGGTCGACTTCCACAGGACATCCTGTATGGCGATCTAATAGAAGGCAGGAGAGCCGCTGGTCGCCCACTTTTACGTTATACGGATGTATGCAAACGCGACATGAAGCTCTTCAAAATCGACACTGGCAACTGGGAAGAGGTGGCACTGGACAGATCCACATGGAGAGAGAGCATAAAGGAAGGGTCACGGATTGCAGATGTCATACACAACAGAAGCAGAAAGAAGGGTGAAAATGTGACGGCGCCTGGTGATTATATATGCCCAACCTGCGATCGCAGCTGTGTATCAAGGATTGGCCTCTTTAGTCACACAAGAAGTTGCAAAGGGAAACGATGGTCTCTCGAGATGTAAAATGCCATAGAACAAAATATGAATTTTTAACTACAATGCAAATACAACAGATCATAATCATAAGATAGGAGATCATATTATAAGGCATGACTCGTACTAAGAAGTCATTCTTCAAGGTCCAGTGGAGGGAGCACGAGGAAAGGGTCATCCAGAGAAAGGCTGGCTGGACAACATAAAAGAATGGCCTCTCTCTTGATATCCTGCTAAGAACAGCTAGTGACCGGTAAAAGTGGTCAGTCGAACTGCCACAGCACCCCTACGACGAAAGTCAGGGGATCGATGAGATAGACAGAGAGAGGAATGGGGGGGGGGAGGATTGGAGATTGCCCATGATTAATATAAATCACAGTAGTTAACTCTTTGTTCGCATTTTGATTTCTAAGGTCCGGTCTACATTTTTGAAGCATCAAGGTAAAGAAAGTAAGGTGATATGGAGAAATGGGGGGGGGGGCACAGAATTGAACTTATAGAAGAAAAAAAAATGAGAATGCCAAAGATAGGGAGGGAAAAAAAAAGTAGTGCAAATGAAAAGATGTTCGTACATGCCTGTACCATGGAGAGTACCGGTAGATCTTTGTATGATCTTTAGTAGGCTCACCTCTAGGTAATTGCCTATTTGTTTTAATTACGTTTTAGTATCGCCATTAAAATCAGTATTATCATTATTATTAATGAAGTGTAACTGTAAGGCTAGAAAAAGGACCACTAGATGATTTTATTATTTTTTTTTTAATTTGAAAGGGAGAATACTTCGTTAATAAAAAACTTAATTGCCAGCTCTCTATAACTCTGAATTACTTCCCTTAAGAAGTGAACTAAAGTTACTGTGCAATAAATACCATCGTCCTTCCCAGCCATCTTTCAACTCAGAAAGAGCACACATCTTAAAATTGCCACTTAAATAGAATAAAGCCCCCCCCCCACACACACACACACTGAGGACACTGTACCCTCACCCTTTAAAGACTGACAATTGTACCCCCTTTGAATGCACCATTTTAACTCTTTCTCTCCGTAATTATTTTTTCAGGTTTTAAAGGAATTCTTCATTTTGCTCATTACTATTTCACTACCCCTGTTATGATTAAGCTTCAATAGCTTTGTTGTTTGTTATCAGAAAATGTTGTATTTGGTAGAGAATTAAAGGGAAATGCATGCTCTTTTTATATAACACAAAGTCAAGGTTATAAAATTAAACATGAACTTATTTTAATGAGGTCAAAATCAACGATGGAATCGTCGATTAGGAGAGAAAGAGTTAATTCACTATAGTGGTGTTGACTGCCGTTGACTTGTAGCATCAAACTGCTGGTAGACAACTAAACAGCTGTAGGCACATAATACCTTTATTTATCTTAACTTATAAAACATGAAATAACTTGAATAAATGCATCCTCCGTTTGGGACCCCTCAACTCAAGAAAACATTAAGAAACTGGAACAGACACAAAATAGAACAGTGAGATTCATAACAAACGAATATTCACACTTAACCAGAGTAACACCTTTAGTAAAATCACTAAATTTAGAAAGCCTTCAGGACAGAAGACTCAAAAGTAAAGAAGCAACTATACATAAAACACTGAACCATAATCTTCAAATACAAAAACAAAATTTAATAAAATACTCTGAAAGACACAAAGATAAAGGCACATTCCTCGTCCCATATGCTAGGACAAATTTGTACAAATGCTCCTTCTTCCCTAGTGCTATTAGAGCATGGAATGGGTTGCCTAAGCTAGCCAGGAAAACCAGTCACTTGGCAGAATTTAAGTCATTGGTTAATATGCATGACTGAATGCATAACGCGTAGGACGTAATCATCTTCTTTTTTGAAGTAACGTCTGTATTATATAAGATAAGATAAGAAAATAGAACTTTTATTACAATGTAAACAAATCAACTTGAGACGATATGAACTAAATGTAGAAGACTTTAGTTATAATATAAAATGGTATTATGAACAATCTAACTCACCACAAAAAAACACACATCTTTTCAGTCTCACGTTCTGGAGTAGTCCCCCCTATCTAAGACCGCTGACGACAATACCGTTTTATCTTTCATCATTCCCAACCAATCGATAACCTCTTCTAACCGTCACCATAGAAACACACACCTAAACATCTCTAGACAGATCAATAACAAGTTGTCATCGTGTGACAGTTCCAATGAACTGAAAAAAAAAATAAAATCAAAACACTTCTTTCCCTTTGGCACAGACTTCAAACGAATATACAGCGCAGCGAAAAAAAAAAACCCTACCAGTTTAAGAAAACAAATCGAGCACAATATTGAAGCTAAATATGTAATATTTTGAGACTGGCCAATATGAACAGCATGTATGCTCTCCTGACACAAAGGAGATTTCGCTGGCTCGGACATGTCACCCGCATGCCAGATGGTAGAATCCCGAAAGATATCTTATATGCTGAGCTTGTGGAAGGAGTCAGACCCAAGGGCCGCCCAAGACTAACATATAGAGATGTCTGCAAGCGAGACATGAGAGCCTCAGGCATCAGTGAAAGTATGTGGGAAAACATAGCCAAAGACCGGAGTGCATGGAGACAGACTGTGCGTGCTGGGACAACCCTTGCTGAGAACAAAAGAATTGAAGCGGCTTTAATCAAGAGGGAAAAAAAGAAAGCTGCCCTGTCTGCTAGCCCTAAATCAGAGGCATACAAATGTACGAATTGTGGCAAAGTCTGCCGTTCTAGAATTGGCTTGATTAGCCACACCAGATTCTGCCCCGTCTCAAGATTAAGCCAAAACCAGTGACTCACTTGGGCGCATCCATTGCCTTTCGAGACAAAAGGAGCCATATATATGTAATCAATGAAATAAGAAAACACCCCCCACCCCCACCCTTTAAGTTTGTATGAGTGGGGCGTGGTGGATAAGTGGTAAGGCGCTTGGCTTCCGCACCGAAGGCTCTCGGGTTCGAATCCCAGCGAGGCATGGGATTTAGAATTACGTTCTTCTTGATCGTTCTCATTGTTATGTTGGAGTGTTCAGATGACTGGACCAATATACGAGATGAACTGCGCAGTGGTTTCCAAATCAGGGAGCTCTCCATATAGTTTTCTTTCTATTGGGGTGATTTGGGGCCAATGTATTATACGGGCCTCTTGGTAAAGTTAGCAGTTTTGGAGGACGTGGTCGGCATTTTCTGGTGATACTCCACATGGGCAGATTTCACTGGTTCCAATTTTGAGCTTCCGGTACATGTGTTGTCGCATTCTGTTGTGTCCGGTCCTGAGTCGAAAGATTAGCCGTTGGTCTTGTCGGGATAGCTTATAGTAAGCGTCATCTTTCTTGTGTTTTTGGATGGGAGCTCGTCCATTTCTCATTTATTTTATCTACAATTAATTTCTTAATTTCTTCTGGATAGAGTGCAGAATTTATTTGTGAGTTTGTTCTCCCACTCTTGGCGAGTGTGTCAGCCTTCTCATTTCCTGCTAGTTGTATGTGAGCTGGTATCCATTGAATAACAGTTTTTTTGCTGTTGTTGAGCTTTGTAAGTGCTGTTCTGAGGTTTTTAATATAAGGGGAATCAGAGGGTTTTGGCTTTGGAGGGTTGTTTTCGCGTCGGTTAGAAAGACAATCTGACTGTGTGGGGAACTTGGATGATTTGCTAGCATGGTAGCAGCTAGTGCTAGTGCTTCCCTTTCTGCTCTGTGACTGTCAGAGAGCTCTCCAGTTGCAAAGGATTACGTGATATCAGCCCTTTCAAAACTTAAAATAATATGGAAAGACCAAGGCTTAGCCCTCGGCACCAAAATCAGACTGATGCGCTCCCTGGTCATGGCCACATTTTTATATGCTTGTGAGTCTTGGACGCTGGCTGCAGAGCTAGAGAGGAGGATGCTAGCAATGGAATTGAGATGCTACAGAAGGATCCTAGGTATCACTTTCAAAGACCGCATCACAAACCAAGAGGTTAGAGACAGGGTTACTGCAGAGATTGGACCCCACGATGACCTGCTAACTATAGTAAAAAAAAAACGCAAGCTCAAAATCTATGGCCATATTACAAGATCTTCTGGGCTCGCAAATACCTTCCTTCAGCGAACAGTACCAGGAAAAAGGCAAAAGACAGAGGAATGTAGAAATACGGTATGCGAGTCTTGCTTGGTGCCCCAACGGTCCAACAGACCAAGGGATATGTAAAGGTAAAAGATAAAGATATCTAGGGTGCCAGTGAGTCAACCCACACTATATGGTTACCTGAAATTAGTTAGGGTAAAGTAATTGCGGTTGGACGTTTCGCTGACCACTTGACACCCTCGTTAACCGTGGACCGTAGACACAGATGATAGTTACAGACGGTCGTAAGGTTTGAAAGGGATACATAAAGCTGTGTGTAAAGTTTAACTTGGTCAAACAAACTATTTTCTTAGAAGAGTTCTATACTTCAATGACGCTTTAAAATATTAACGTCTGATCTCACATCCCATATGCTAGGACAAATTTGTATAAATGCTCCTTCTTCCCTAGTGCTATTAGAGCATGGAATGTGTTGCCTGAGCTAGCCAGGAAAACCAGTGACTTGGCAGAATTTAAGTCATTGGTTAATATGCATGACTAAATGCATGACGCGTAGGACGTAATCATCTTCTTTTTTGAAGTAACGTCTGTATTATATAAGATAAGATATAAGGTTAAAAAAAAAACAAACAACAAAAGTCGGCACGGCAGGTGTCTTTTAAGGCCTACAGCTAACGAGGGTGCTAATGCTGCCAGCACAATTACGTTCCTTATCTTATCAAGAAGTTGCTAATAATAAAAAATTATGCCTTTTATTTACATAGACTTAGCATTAAATGTATGATATAACGTAGCTTCCCCCCCCCCCCCCTTTCTCTTTTTGGTCTTAAATTTAAGATTGACTCCTTATTTTCAATGGACTTTCCATGTCACATTTTCTACACGTTGTGACCAGGGGGGTAATTGCCGCGTGATTTGGAGTCAATCCTAATGGTCATCTCTTACCATTCGGTTCCCCGTCTAACCCCTCCTACCCAAAATATAGCCCACTATCAGAACTGGCTTACATTTAGGCCTATGTGTCCTGAAACGACCTTTCACTCTTTTCCATTTAGACCAAAATAAAATGGACTTTCATGACTTCTCTAGCCTTTTTCCTCCTAAATCTGGATCTTTAAGCATTTTCATGAAATATTAATCAGTTAGGCGTGTATATTAGGCTGTTGAACTGTAACTACAGACAACTGTGTACGAAATTTGAGTTTGTGCATTTGTATTTGTTAAGTACCCTGCGCAACACACCAGTTCGTTTAGTACTGGACTCTACTCTAGCGCCACCTCGTGGTTACAACACTGTGTAACAAAGTGCCTGATCGCGGGAACAGTTATCTAGATCTACACATTTGACCTATAACATATTGCTGTTTCATTTTATTAATTGGCGTTTCTTTACTTAACAAACAAAAAAACAACAGAATGCATTTAAGTATTTCTATGTCTTTTCGTCTGTATAAAATGTACATGTTGATTGTATACTGATATTATTACTTGAGTGTTTACTGTGTAATCTAATAGAAAGCAAGGTTCGTGTGTTGGTGTAAAAGAACAACAACTTTGCCAATGCAAAACAAACATGGCGGAGACCGATCAAGAAACAGGACTGTTAAATGGAACCGTGTCACATTCTGACGTTGCTAGTATGATAGATGCTACACATGTCCAAGTAGATCAGGATGGAATGAGTGAAGAATTGCTTCGTCAAGCTTTAGCAGAAGCCAACGCTTTTGCATCTGTTAGCTACGCAGTTTCAGGTAACGATTCCGAAGTTTGTGACACAGGTCAAGATAACGCAGACGTTAATGGTGATCTAACAAGCGTTAATTCTGTTGAAAATGGCTCAGAAACACAATTGTCTACAAATTCTGAAGCCGTTCTTGTGCATAATTCAAGTAATTTACTTAACGGGTCATCAGAGTCCATATTTACAAATGGTACTTCAAATGTACTTGGTATTGAATCCAATGGACATTTTACAGTTGACATAGGGTTAGAATCCCTTCCAGAGGGCCATATAATTTCAATTCCAAATGATATTATGTCAGGTTCTGTTATTATTCCCGGAACACAAAATGACCAGCTCCAGCAGTCAGTTGATCCTCAGGTTATTGAAAATGAGGAAGGTCAGTTACTTCAGGATGACTCCACCTCCATGGAGAGTGAATATATTCAAGGAAATACCAATGAGCAACTTTCCCAAAGTGAGACATTTACACATCCTAATACTATAACAGTGTCAGCACCGAGCGGCATTCAAATGTCTCAGGAAGTACTACAGAATGTCATTCAGCAGGTCCAAGCGCAGCAAGCTTTGGCTGCCCAGAAAAAACATCTGACAGACACATCTAATTCACAACAGGAAACGATAAGCTTTACTCTTGTATCTCCTAGTCAACCAAATAATGCTTCTCCTCCTCTAGGCTCGAGTCAGAATCCTATACGTATCATCCAGCAGGGTAATCGATACACACCTATGCAGCAGCTTACTGCCGAACAACTCCAGCAGATCATGCAAGTGGTACAACAGCAGCATGTTAGTAAAAACTCCCAGGACAACGGAGGCTCTGTCATATTCAATCCACAAACGAATACTAGAATAATGTACAGAGTTATCTACCCATCTGAGCTACACAAGTCGCAGAATGCAACGACATACCATGTCATACGCCCATCCACAGCTACTCAGGAACAACAGACTGCCAATTCACAACACAAGCGACCTTACCGTAAACGGAAAGATGTTTCAAATAACTCTGCTGGCATTGAGGATGAGGAAAAAGACAAGAGTGTGAGCGATACCCCAGAGCTCTCCAAAGAAGAAAAGGAGGAGCGAAAGAAGCATAGGCCTCGGACACGGTCTGGTCGAGTGTCCAAACCGCCCAAACATATGGTTCAAGACTACAAGCACATTCATGTCCTAGACTGGGACGAGGATTACGATGATTCTGATGGTGGATATTCTGATTTCAAACACAGCGACGAGGAAGATAAAATTAAACAGGAAGTTGATGATGAAAGCTTAGCGTCACCAGATCTTTCAAGTAAGATATTTTTACTTGGTTTTTATTTAGATTTTTTAAAAACATTTTGAATCCTTTGAGCTTAATGAGCTGTGTCTTATTAAATTTGATATATATATTTATTTTAAAGGCAATATCAAGTTATTGGTCCAAATAGATTATTTATAATGGTTTTTTTTTTAATAAATTTCCTAGCTTTTTCATCATTAATACATAACCAGGCAATATATAAACTTTCAAATTTTAAGTGAATCATTGTTAAGAATGTATTTATTAAAAAATTTTTTTTGTATATTATTTTTTTTAAAATTTTTTTTTATGTGTCATGCAGTAATTGTATGATCAATTTCCTTAAGGATAATAAAGATTATTATTATATCAGGATTTATATTTATTTACTACGAAAATACCTTTTCTACCTTACCCAACTCTGATGGGTTCCTGACATTAGTTTGGAAAAGTAAAGGTTGTTGTGTTGGCCACAACTCCCTCGTTAACTGTTAGTCTAAGAATTAGTTGAACTTTACATCATCTGCTGTCTAGATCTCAAGGTCTGAAAGGGGTACTTTTACTTTTACGTCATTTCATACCCCAAAGTTAAATGCATTTTTCATGTTTAAAATTTAAGTGCAAATTACAATCAAGAGGAATCATTGTGCAGGTCTAGGTGGCTAAGATAAAATGACTTGTTTTAGCATGTTCTCTTGATTTAAGGTTTATATTTATATATATATATATTTAAAACATTGCCTAGTGAAAACCCTCTGATTCTGGTGATAATATAAAGTTTAAATTCACCTTGAATTTTGGGTTACATTGAACTTAGTTTAGAAATAGAAATAATTAATGTTACAGTTATAATTACTTAAAAAAATATTTTGAAAATAATCGATCCATTCAAATAGCACTACAGCCCCTGGAGTGCCCTGGTCTGCTCTGGCACATCTTTCCATTCTGGTCTATCCTGGTCTTTATGTCTCCTTGCCCGGACTCTTAGCTGTTGCAGATCTGCTTCTACGCCATCAAGCCACCGTACTTGTGGTCTGCCTTTGGGGCGCCAGCCTATTGTTTTTTTGCCGGTGAACAATCTTTGCTCCTCTGTTCTGACATCCTTTTGAGAATGACCTGCCCGACGTAATGTTAGTTTTTATTTCCGTTACAATGAAGAGGTCTTCATATAGCTGGTGTATATTTCTTGGTTTGTGTTAGTCCTTTTTTGAAAATAAGGATTTTGATATTTGTATTTGTACTGATGTCCCTTCAAAAAAGATAATTCCATCCTACACATATCCATGTGTTTGTGAATATTAAAAGATTCTTAAAGTATTGGGTTTTCCTTATGCTCTGATGGCACTGAGAGAGTAAAAAGCACTTGATATGAGTTTGTCCTAGCATCCATCCTGTACATATTTATGTTTATTTAATAATTTTCTAGTGTCTCTACATTTTATGGTTCTAAAAATAGTTTCTTAAGTGTTTTCAATTAGCTTGTAATCAATTTCTTTTATGTTTGATCTAGTTTTGTTTTTGAAGAGTAAGTGATTTCAAGGGATGCATAGCCTAGACAGATCTACTTAAGTTTAACAGCATTTCAATGTTGCTCATATTATAAAATAAAAAATAACCATAATGACCCCTGATAAGTGCATCCGCAGTTAATTTTATACAAATGGCAGCTTCATGATAGTTTTACTTTCACTGTAACATCTAACATTATATGTTTTTAGTTCATTAAATGTTGGTCATTTTTTTAAAGTTTTTATTTCAACTGATAAGTTTGATAATATCTTGTTCCTGATCATACACAATTAAGAATAAAATGACTTGAAGTTCTATTTCTCTCAAGCTAGACACTGACTTTTTCTTAAGTGATTGGTTTTGTCAGAGCATGCCAGATATGGATGTACTTTCAGAAGGATTTTATAAATTAATTTGCTAGCATAAAGGTCATCCTTTTCTCTTAAGGTGCAGCTGTTTTAAATATCTGTCAGTCTGTTGAAAGAAATTCTATTTTCTTCTATCCTTTATTAAAAACTATATATTTTTCTAGATATCTATACACCAAGAAACAATTTATTTTGGTTCTAATAATCAATTAGTTAAGATAAACCAGATTTCACTTGTATAATATAACCGAATAAGTGGCAGGTCCATTAACCTTATTTGACCTCACATTGCAAGGTCAAACCCTTTCTCCTGGAGTATTCACCATAATTTAAACCTTGTCTTGTGTATCAGATTTTCATGAATAAAATAAATTGTTCAATCAAACCTCATGCAATCAAATGTACAGCTTTTCAAAAGTGTGGCTATTCCTAGATTCCACCAATTAAAATACAACTACTCCTTGCTGGGCTGTATAATAATATACTAGGAGATGGGCTATATCTACTGATAAATTAAATATGAGTTAGGATTTCAACACCCTGAGGAGAGATCTAGATGTTACTAACAAGTTTGATATTCTTGTTTTATCTCTTGTGTTTGGTTTAAGTTTGTCACACATTGTTTTGTGATGTACAAGTTATCAAACTTGTTCTTGGTTTCTAGAAGTTTACTTTGGGGGTAGATTTACTTGAACACAAAAGGTCACCCTCTCTCTACTATTTCTTATCTCTATCAACTGAATGTTTGTTTCGTTTCACTTGCATTAGCCAGAGTTATAGCCACATTTTATCTTTATGTAACATTTTGTTTGTCAGAAGACATGATCTAGATGATTTTAAACACAGATTTAGGTTTTATTTTCTTGGCCACTAACCTAACCAGCAGAAAGTTGAACGTTCTAACATCACAAGATTAACAATCATAATGTAAACACCTCTAGACAGACATTTTGACCTATTAATGGGTATTTACTTCAGTGATACCAATTAGTGGTTGCTAATAATGAATATAATAGTAAATAGTTGTATAATAGTAAAGTGGCTTTGTAGGGTCGGTAGTGTTTAATATTTTAGTATAGTGACTTTAGGGGCTGATATAGTTGAATATTAGTAAACTGTCTTTAAGTGGTTATTAATTAGCATTGAATATTAGTAAATTGGCTTTTAGAGGTTGATAGTTTTAGATAATATTAGTAAATTGGCTATTACAGATTGATTGCATTAAATATTAGTAATTTGGTTTTTTATAGGTTGATAGTGTGGAGTAATGTAAACTGGCTTTTAGAGGTTGATAGTGTGGAGTAATGTAAACTGGCTTTTAGAGGTTGATAGTGTGGAATAATGTAAACTGGCATTTAGAGGTTGATAGTGTTGGTTTAAGTTTTCAACATTTAATAAAGTTGTGTATCTTGAGATTAGGTACAAATTAATTTCTTTATAGGTGTAGATGTAGACAAATTGTTGAATTGGCTGTAGGTGATCATTGAGACTTAAGCTTATAGAAGATGTCAGAACAAGATCAAAACTGTTGCTCACATTATACAATGCACCTTTATAATTTCGTTAAAATAATATATATTATATTCTCTTACTGAGTATAATTATTTAATAAATCGTGTGGGGGGGGGGCAGACGGAAAGCTTATTCTGTTGACAGACATCAGTGTCACGTGACTGGCACCTAGTTAAAATGTGTTGTTGCTCCCTCGTTCAGAAACTTGCTGCTCAAACCAAATCCGGGGCTTATTATTGTGTGATAGTATCTCTGTATTGATTTGGGGGGAGTTTGCTCTGCTGGGAGGTTGACGTGACCTCTCACGGAGTTCCCCCCCCCCCCCCCCCCCGACAGGACTGTGACGGTCCAGCAGCGCTGGGGTGGTTGTTGTGAAATGTCAATCAGCAGGAGTCGGGTGACCGACCAAAATCAAGCGGACTATTCAATAAGTCTCTTGGGGAAGGGGGGGGGGGGTCTATGGCCAAGATGTCTAGGATATAGATTGGCTCTCCTCAGTCATTCCCCCCCCCCCCCCCCTTTCTATTCTCACGTTTTTTTTTCTCTTAATATGCTGCCAGGAAGTAATATTAGTTTACAGTGCTATAGTGTTGGTCTGTACTCTACACCTTAATACTGTGTTTGTCTACTCTACAGCCAATACAATACACTTGCATATATGTGACCCCGCGGGACCAAGTAAGTCAAAGGACGTTTAGGCCACGAGGCCTTCATCAGCTACAAAAACAAACAACAACAACAATTAACACTGAATAGGCTTAAGTGAACTGTTAATTGTTGTCTTTTTTGTTTGTTTTGTAGCTGATGAAGGCCTGGTACTTTGTCTTAATTGGTACCGCAGGGTTACATGTATGCATGTTTTTCGTATTTTCTATACAGTCGTTCACCCCTGCAGCAGTAAACCTTTGTTTTTGAGTCTTTGAACCCCTGCAGCAGTAAACCTTTGTTTTTGAGTCTTTGAACCCCTGCAGCAGTAAACCTTTGTTTTTGAGTCTTTGAACCCCTGCAGCAGTAAATCTTTGTTTTTGAGTCATTGAACCCCTGAAGCAGTAAACCTTTGTTTTTGAGTCATTGAACCCCTGAAGCAGTAAACCTTTGTTTTTGAGTCATTGAACCCCTGAAGCAGTAAACCTTTGTTTTTGAGTCATTGAAACCCCGCAGCAGTAAACCTTTGTTTTTGAGTCATTGAACCCCTGCAGCAGTAAACCTTTGTTTTTGAGTCTTTGAACCCCTGCAGCAGTAAACCTTTGTTTTTGACTCTTTCAACCCCCGCAGCAGTAAACCTTTGTTTTTTAGTCATTGAACACCTGCAGCAGTAAACCTTTGTTTTTGAGTCTTTGAACACCTGCAGCAGTAAACCTTTGTTTTTGAGTCTTTGAACACCTGCAGCAGTAAACCTTTGTTTTTGAGTCATTGAACCCCTACAGCAGTAAACCTTTGTTTTTGAGTCTTTGAACACCTGCAGCAGTAAACCTTTGTTTTTGAGTCTTTGAACCCCCGCAGCAGTAAACCTTTGTTTTTGATTTTTTTCCCCACAGCCAATAGTGTGTGCGTGTTGTCCACTTTTTTCTTCTTTACACCGAAGTGTGTGTTGCATGTTTCGGATATTTCTCCATCTTAACCCAAACCTGCCTCGGGATGGACAGGATTCAAACCCGGAACCACCAAGACTACAGCCCTGAGCGCATCCCACACGACCAGGCAGCCGCCCCTGTGTTTTTTTACGCTACACTTACGAGCGTGTTCTGTTCAATCCAGTTTCCCTCGTTGCTGTCACACTTCACCCTCTGCGCATATTGTTGCTAAAGAAAAAGGCATGGACTGAGTTGAAAGTATGTTAGCTTAACGCAGTACTCATGGTCTGGTGTGTCACATTTGCAACTTGGGCCTGCCTGGTCGACATCATTTTGAGGGGAAAGGGGGGGGGGTCAGACAGGGTCATAAATTTAGGTATCGACTCAGAAAGGTTCAGACCATTGCCGGTAGGGATATAAAAGGAGAGGGTGGTAATCTATCATGTTTTGGTTTGTATCACTGTGCAGTAAGACTGTTTTCTGATTTCATCAAGTTTTTTGTTGACGATATCTAGACGGTTCAATAGTGTTCGTGTGATTGAGGGGTGGGGGGGGGGGTTGACATTTCAAGTCTGACTCTTGTTAATCTTCTTAACTGCTATTTCTTTTGTGTGGCTTTTTGAAACCAATCTCTCTCGCCCACCCTTGTCTCCGTTAGGCAAATGACTGACTCCACGACAAACACACAAAAGTCCTTGTCTTTACGACACACACACGTTCCCGTCTCTACGACACATACACATTCCTATATCTATGACACACACACGCACATTCCTGTATCTACGACACACACATCCCGGTCTCTGAGACACAGACACACACATTTATTGTCTTTTTTTTAAAATTTGTTTTGTATTCATCGTCTGCCTTTATATCAGCGGACACACACACACACATTCCTGTATCTACGACACACACATTCCTGTCTCTAAGACACAGACACACACATTCCTGTATCTACGACATACATTACAAGTGAACTGCAGCTTGTAAATATCTCAACTAGTTTTGATTCCTTAGCTTCCACGACATTTAGATTAATCTTCGTTGATGTACACAAGTTTGGTCTTATACCTTTTTTTATTTGCAAACGTCTCTGAAAGTATCGATCTAGAGGAACGTCCATCGGGTTTGTGTTTGTTTGTTTGTACCTGTGTTTGTATGTGTGTGTCATTTGCTGCTGGTCATCTGTGAGTACAATTTAACTATGACAGAGCTCTAGTTGCTTGGCGGGCTATCTGAGCGAATTGGTGTTCGTTAGTAGCAGTGACTTTCCGGCCCCCTTTGATCACTGACACACTTCCACCCTACAAACATTGTTTCAAACCATCGCAATCTGAACGCGTTCGTCATCCAGGGTGTCAAGGAGAGATTACAAAAGTTTATGTCTTAGACTTTGCTTGCTGTTTTCGTTTGACATGTTTTCAAAATATAAAATTAGATTTTTTTTTTCAATTTTTAAAAGGAAAGCTCGCTTTGAGATAGTTTTTGTTTTGATGACTAGTCCACATCCCCTTGATTCCTCTTTGTAGTGGCGCCTTGTTTGATCGTAATGACAACTCGGGGACAAAAAGTGTTTGGGTGGTCTGGTGGGGGGGATGGGAGATGAATACTAAGTATTGAAGAAATTTTACACAGACTTGAGTTACGGTGTTTACATCTCAACGCCAGCATTCGTAACATGAGCTATGTGAATTGAAAACAGCAATTAATCTTCTTTGTTTTTTCTTTACATAAGTAGCTCAACTTTGAATACATTGCCAATATAACGCTTTATTATTGACTATTGACAATGCATGCATAACGAAAAAAAAAAGAATTAACTCTTTCTCTCCTAACTGACGATACCAGCGTTGATTCCACCAGAATTTGGTAAATAATTACGGAGAGAAAGAGTTAAACAAAAATGAATTCGAACGTGTCGGATAATATAATCGTTGTAGACAAAAAGACGATTTAGAGTTTTCTGGTTTTCTGCCATCTCAAGACCCGATCACGTGATTAGATCTCCAAGCAGACGACCGTGTTTCCCCACTTCTGCTCTCCAACTTGACGCTGTTGGGGTTTCTCTTTCATGTTTGCCTGTCAGAAAGCAAGTGGAATTCTCAGTTTTGTTTGGAGGTGTGGGGGGGGGGGACGATGTGCTTCTCGCTGGCTATGGATGAAATACACCGGACACTTGAGGCCATTCGACTCCCTGGGTCTTGATTGTTGACTACACAAGGGTCTAACGTCAGGACTTTCCTCTCATGAGCCGTACCCTCCCTCCCTCTCGCCTTCTTGTGTACGTCCGTTTTTAGTCCTTGTTGTTGTTGTTGACTAAGCGAAAGTGTCACCAATGGAATGACACCGCCCACAATGGAATGACACCGCCCACAATGGAATGACACCGCCCACAATGGAATGACACCGCCCACAATGGATGCTCTTGGACTTCGATGCGATATAAACTGGATACAGAATCTTTCCTCTGAACAGGCCCGTTGACTTGTTGTTCCACCTTGTCCATTACCACTGCAATGTCATATCACTGACTTCCATTAGTGACATAGTAGGTTTTGTCGCCCCATTAGTGACATAGTAGGTTTGTCGCCCCATTAGTGACATAGTAGGTTTGTCGCCCCATTAGTGACATAGTAGGTTTGTGGCCCCATTAGTGACATAATAGGTTTGTCGCCCCATTAGTGACATGGTAGGTTTGTCGCCCCATTAGTGACATAGTAGGTTTGTGGCCCCATTAGTGACATAATAGGTTTGTCGCCCCATTAGTGACATAGCAGGTTTGTCGCCCCATTAGTGACATAGTAGGTTTGTGGCCCCATTAGTGACATAATAGGTTTGTCGCCCCATTAGTGACATGGTAGGTTTGTCGCCCCATTAGTGACATAGTAGGTTTGTGGCCCCATTAGTGACATAATAGGTTTGTCGCCCCATTAGTGACATGGTAGGTTTGTCGCCCCATTAGTGACATAGTAGGTTTGTGGCCCCATTAGTGACATAATAGGTTTGTCGCCCCATTAGTGACATAGCAGGTTTGTCGCCCCATTAGTGACATAGTAGGTTTGTGGCCCCATTAGTGACATAATAGGTTTGTCGCCCCATTAGTGACATGGTAGGTTTGTCGCCCCATTAGTGACATAGTAGGTTTGTGGCCCCATTAGTGACATAATAGGTTTGTCGCCCCATTAGTGACATGGTAGGTTTGTCGCCCCATTAGTGACATAGTAGGTTTGTGGCCCCATTAGTGACATAATAGGTTTGTGGCCCCATTAGTGACATAGTTGGTTTGTGGCCCCATTAGTGACATAGTAGGTTTGTCGCCCCATTAGTGACATAGTAGGTTTGTCGCCCCATTAGTGACATAGTAGGTTTGTGGCCCCATTAGTGACATAGTAGGTTTGTCGCCCCATTAGTGACATAGTAGGTTTGTGGCCCCATTAGTGACATAATAGGTTTGTGGCCCCATTAGTGACATAGTAGGTTTGTCGCCCCATTAGTGACATAGTTGGTTTGTGGCCCCATTAGTGACATAGTAGGTTTGTCGCCCCATTAGTGACTTAGTAGGTTTGTCGCCCCATTAGTGACATAGTAGGTTTGTCGCCCCATTAGTGACATAGTAGGTTTGTGGCCCCATTAGTGACATAATAGGTTTGTCGCCCCATTAGTGACATGGTAGGTTTGTCGCCCCATTAGTGACATAGTAGGTTTGTGGCCCCATTAGTGACATAATAGGTTTGTCGCCCCATTAGTGACATGGTAGGTTTGTGGCCCCATTAGTGACATGGTAGGTTTGTCGCCCCATTAGTGACATAGTAGGTTTGTGGCCCCATTAGTGACATAATAGGTTTGTGGCCCCATTAGTGACATAGTTGGTTTGTGGCCCCATTAGTGACATATAAGGTTTGTCGCCCCATTAGTGACATAGTAGGTTTGTCGCCCCATTAGTGACATAGTAGGTTTGTGGCCCCATTAGTGACATAGTAGGTTTGTCGCCCCATTAGTGACATAGTAGGTTTGTGGCCCCATTAGTGACATAGTAGGTTTGTGGCCCCATTAGTGACATAGTAGGTTTGTCGCCCCATTAGTGACATAGTTGGTTTGTGGCCCCATTAGTGACATAGTAGGTTTGTCGCCCCATTAGTGACTTAGTAGGTTTGTCGCCCCATTAGTGACATAGTAGGTTTGTGGCCCCATTAGTGACATGGTAGGTTTGTCGCCCCATTAGTGACATAGTAGGTTTGTGGCCCCATTAGTGACATAATAGGTTTGTGGCCCCATTAGTGACATAGTTGGTTTGTGGCCCCATTAGTGACATAGTAGGTTTGTCGCCCCATTAGTGACATAGTAGGTTTGTCGCCCCATTAGTGACATAGTAGGTTTGTGGCCCCATTAGTGACATAGTAGGTTTGTCGCCCCATTAGTGACATAGTAGGTTTGTGGCCCCATTAGTGACATAGTAGGTTTGTGGCCCCATTAGTGACATAGTAGGTTTGTCGCCCCATTAGTGACATAGTTGGTTTGTGGCCCCATTAGTGACATAGTAGGTTTGTCGCCCCATTAGTGACTTAGTAGGTTTGTCGCCCCATTAGTGACATAGTAGGTTTGTCGCCCCATTAGTGACATAGTAGGTTTGTGGCCCCATTAGTGACATAGTTGGTTTGTGGCCCCATTAGTGACATAGTAGGTTTGTCGCCCCATTAGTGACATAGTAGGTTTGTCGCCCCATTAGTGACATAGTAGGTTTGTCGCCCCATTAGTGACATAGTAGGTTTGTCGCCCCATTAGTGACATAGTAGGTTTGTGGCCCCATTAGTGACATAGTAGGTTTGTCGCCCCATTAGTGACATGGTAGGTTTGTGGCCCCATTAGTGACATAGTAGGTTTGTCGCCATTGCCTGATGCTAATATATTGAACAGTAAGTTACAAACACAGGACTTCCTTCTCGAAGTTCTTTATGACTTCAGTGTTGAGCACCTCGCCAGTAAACAATTCGTCTCACACACACACATGAGTTTGTCGCTGTTAAGTTTGGACAGACCAGCATCAAGAGGGGAAATCGGGTCGTCCCTATTTATCTAAAGGCTATCCATCTTGTTGTGTACGGCTGGCTGGTTCGGAATGAGTCAGTCAACGAGAAACTCACCCCCCCCCCCGCTACCCCCTTGCCCGTTTCTAGAAATCAAAGGAATATATAGTATGGGGTTGCCATATTTTAGAGACCTTTCGGCAAAGTGGATTGCACGGCTGATGTAGAACATCTAAATGACCAGAGAGGGGGGGATCAGAGGGGGGAGTAATAGGAATAGTGTGAGAGAGTAAGGAAGAATATAGTATTGGTGTGTGTGTGTGTGTGTGTCAAGAAAAAGAGTCAAGGAGCAAGCCGGTAGAAAACATATTCGTTTTAAATTAAGTAAATGATCAGTAGAATTTTAAAGAATGCCACAATGTTAACTATGAAGTCATACACAGCCTAGTCGCCTCACAGGATTCTGCCTCGTTCTTTAGTCTTGAGACGACAAATAATCTCTAAAGTTTTTAGTTGAGCAGAAACACCATTTCCTCCTATTCAATTCACGACAATTAGTTTGATGAGATTCATTCTCTTCCAACAGAGACTTTCTTCTAAATGTTGTGATGGGAGATCATTAAACAAAAATGTAAACAAATGTTTCAGAGTTGTTGGTTCTTGAGTTATGACTTTGTGGGGGAGTACTTCACCTGGTTACTGTTACGGACGTTCCTGGCCATCATGCCTTATATTATCTGCTCTTATAGACGTGTCTGCTTCTCTTGAAGGTAATGTTCACGGATGGTCTGCCTATCACTGTCAATGAGATCTGGCTTCATAATACGGTGTAGGCAGAAGCTGACACAGAAACAGCAGGAGCTGGCTGGCGTCACACTGGACTAGACAATGATCTCCTCACTTAGCAGCCGAGTTTATCTGTGCGATCCTTACGGTCCACTGCGTATCTTGTGAAAACAATAAGGATCGAGTTCTTGTTTAGAGTGATTATAAAAAAAAAAAAGCGAAATTAATTTCGTCCATTACTCCCCTTGATTAAAACATCGTCTGCTGCCACATCAGTGTATGAGTTATCTTTTCATATTTTGTTAAAACTGCCAAAACTGGAACCGAATGGCCTCAAGTTTCCGGTGTATTTCATCCATAGCGAGAACTACATCGCCCCCCCCCCCCCACCCCACCAAACAAAACTGAGAAAATACCTACATGCAAACATTCTAATGAATGTCATCCTGCGCCTTATCTGCCACGAGTGTCATTTCCCGAAGTCTTTTTTTTTCTTCTTCCGAAACTGCCTATAAAAAAAAAAGCCGAAGGGCTACTATCATAGTCTTACAGTTTAAGTTAAACGCGAGTAATTGTACCTTGTTTTGTGTGTGTTGCTATGTCTGCCTAATTAGTGCTATTTTAAGCGTGGCAGACAAACATCTATTTCATCTATTTCAAGACAGCCTCCCCATTGACATTTCAACGTCCGTGGTGTACACGTCAAAGGTCAGGATGCTGGGAAGTTCTTTGTTGTTTGTTTGTACTCTATTGATAAGCTTGTCCGCAGTAGTACTGTGACGGTCTTAGTGTTGGGGGGGGGGGGGTTGGGCAATGCACGGGGCGCCAACATCGGGTAGAAAGTCGAATATGGTTAAAGAAACTCAAGGTCGGCCTGTGTGCTCAGGCTGTCGATATGTCAGGCAGGTGACAGGACAGCATTAACCGGTAGCATCAGACTTCTGACTTACTATGGGGGCTGTGAATCAATGTGATCTCAAGGAGGGGGGGGGGCAACACACAAAACTATTCAATTCACCTGCATGCTAAACAGCACATGAACCTGCGAAACTAGCACAGGCACTACACACTGGCACACGCACCGACGTAACCAGCGCAAATACTAAAATAACATTTTAACCGACTTTTAATTTTTACACACGGGCCTGCTAAACTAACACACGAACCTACTAAACCTACCCCTGTCTCTGTGCTAAAAGTAGGCTAAAGGTTTGTAGAAACACAGGCTGTTGAACTTATTTTGTTCTTTTCCCATATGAGCTGTTCTCATACAGTGATCACTGTAGCCAAAGAGCTTCCTAGTTTAAAAATAAAAAAAGGATAACCCTGACACTGACGTGACAGCAGACGAGATTTAAACAAGGGGAGACAATGACGAAATAAATTTAATTTTGAAAAATCACTCTAAACAAGAACATTATCTTTTTGTTTTCCCCACAAGAGCTGCCTTATAACGAACCTACTAGATGTGTATTAAATGTTCTTGACGTCAAGCCTTGTACAATCAGAAACGATATTTAAATAATTGAAACACATTAGACGAGTTTTGATTCTCATAATACACTTAACTGTGGTGGAAACGTCTTTTCTCTTTCCAAATATCCCAATTCATGCAAGTTCACATTACCTACGTTTTTTTTGTTTCATAAAGTTGTCACTTGGCATGTAACTATTGTAGCCTCCAACTATATCCACAACGATAGACAGCCCATTATACATCATCTATATATCAAATAACTTTTTGTCTAATTTGGTCTGAATGGGACGAGATTGAAGGAAACAAATAGCTGGCCATGCCATAGAGCTTGTGATCTGTCTTGTGTCTTCATTCTTTGTCGCCTGTCAGTAACCACTGCGCCGTCTTCAAGTTCCATGCACTGAAACCAATTGTTGAACACTAATTATAGATTTGGTTTATTTCCTAGTGATACGGCGTGTTACCCTTCCGTGTGTGGTGTGCAAAGGGGAAAAAAAAAACAACAGTTGAAAATGAAAACCACAACACATGTGATGAAGGTAGTCTACGCTGTGACATAACATTACTCGTTTTGGATATAAGGGGGAAACAAACTGGACGTGGTCCTCTGCTGAGTTTTTTTTTTCAAAAGCTTGACGCCGCCGATGTAACGTTGATCTGGTCTCTATACAGTTGGTCATGTTTTGAGTGAGACGGTTTTACACATTGTATTCTGATAGCCGAGTTGTTTTTTTTTTTTATTTGATGTTGGTTGTGTTTTTGAATTTGTATCGCAGGTGGGACAAAGCATTCGTTCGAAGGACCATGATTTAACAGAGAGAGAGAGAGAGAGAGAGAACTAGGTCTAGGTTTGTACAGGAAATACAAAATACATTCGTTCTTTTTTGTTTCCACTCTCCCCCCCCCCTCCATCTCTCCCCCTCTTGTGTTCTTTACTGGCAGTATTATTCAGACATACATTGCAAAACACTGACATCTGTACTGTTTCAATCTGAACCTCACACAGGAGTTGTGATTAACTCCGTAACAACAGACAGCATTAACTCACATCCCTGTCCCGCTTTCTTCCAAAATATACTCACACGTGCAATCATGTGTAAAGATGGCCCAGACCCCCTCCCCCCTCCCCGTCTTCCCACTCACTCATTACAGTTGATGCATCAATCTCTCTCTCCCTCTCTCTCTCTCGATACTTGCGTCCATGTTTCTGCGTTGTACGAGATCCATTGTTGATGACAGAATTACATCTGGTCAGACATCAAGTATTCACAACATGTTGGTGTGTCTGCGTCTGTGTGTGCGTGCGTGCGCACAGTGTCAGAGCGAAACGAAGTAAACCCTTCCTTTTGTTGATGTACATTCATATTGGACTTAAAACACATTTCAACCTTAACCTGGAATGGGGGTTAATAATATGGAATTAACAGTTTAAGAATTTAAAAAAAAACAACACAAATCTATACTCGCAACTGCAATTAGTTCAAGTCGGGTAACTCGATACTGGGAATGTTCACCCTAAAGCTAATCAGAGTAATCTGCTCTTTGTTAACAAACATAATAATGTTGACAGAAAAAGAAACAATGTCAAGGACGCCATCAATGTTGCCAACTTAAAAGTAACATGTAACAATTTTTGTTGTTGTTATAAATCAATACCTCCTTTATGAAGCTGATGGCGGTCTGTCCAGTCAAGTTCTTCTATTACAGTCCAGCTGATGTCTACATAAGACGGTGCGCAAAATGTACATGAATGTCTAAATATATAAACAACTCTTCACTGAATACAAAGAGACATTGGAGTCAAGTGCGGGAATTCCCGCTGCTGGAGCGTTAACAAAAATAAAAAGACGTAACCCAAATGTAACTTAACCCTGACCTCAGTTCTGGAAAGTTCTGAGGCTATGCGATCGTCTTTATTTCATGCCTTGTCCTATATTACGGGAAGATGTCGCAGGGAGGTAGAGGTGACGATCAGCCGCTAGGCGTGAGGCCAGACACCTTGTTGATATTGATTTGGGTTGAATTCCCGTGTGCCTTTCCAGTCACACTAAATCTGTGAATTGTGTCATGCTGTCGTGATTAGATGATTGCGTTGTCATCACATCTAATTTAGATAAATATGGAAGAAATTGTTTTATTTATTTTAAAAAGTGCGGAGAAAGAACTTTTTTTCTCTTGACCTGCTTCGCATAGGGCAACGTGAGACTGCTACACACATTTGAGTCATATTAAGACAATGGCCAGTCCATCCTTTGATGTTGTTCAGCTAGTATTCTGACATATATGCAAACACTGACATCTGTTCAGCTAGTCTTTGTTTCTGAATCAAATCGGTTTGGGCTGACTTCCTTTAGTGAGAAGCTCGTTGTGTTGGCTTGTGAAATAGTTTGATCTGGTAGCGTGTGTCTAGCAAGACCAGGTGACAAGATCTCACGTCCACACTGGATGCTAGAGCTAGAGCAGGTGAAAGGCTGAAAAAAAAGCAAAGTTCTACTTTTGTGTCTGGGATTATTCGAGATGTTGCTTACTGCTGAACACTGCATTAGGAGTAGGTTGACTTAGGTAAAGTTCTAGTTTTGTGTCTGGGATTATACGAGATGTTGCTTACTAAAAGAGATAAAACCCCGTTGAAGCCGTCACGAGTAAACTGCAGGAAATTTACAAGAGTAACGTCAGCTTCCGAAATTAAAACTGCATTCTTCGTTATTGGTCGTGGTTGTGAAAGTTGGACATTGAACGCAGAGACTGATTGAAGAATTCTTTGCTGCGTATCAGATATCAGGAAAAGAAAACAAACTGTTTGGACTTGTACGAGTCAACGCTCTGGCTGGCAGAAAAAGGAACGCCTCCAGAAGTCCTCTTTCAAGGCACAGTGCAGGGAGCACGTAGATATCGTCGTCCAAAGAAAAGCTGACTGGACGATGTAACAGAATATATCAGACTGTCTTTTGATATTCGGCTAGGAACAGCTGCTGAAAGATTGGATTACACGGACTGAGCATCCCGTCGAAGAAAGTCAAGGGACATATGATGAGATGTTGAACATGAATTCCATCAAGTATCATGTGTCTCGTACATTTTGAATTCGATCTAGTATAATGTGTCTAGTAGATCATGAATTCCATCTAGTATCATGTGTCTAGTAGATCATGAATTCGATCAAGTATCATGTGTCTAGTAGATCATGAATTCGATCTAGTATCATGTGTCTAGTAGATCATGAATTCGATCTAGTATTATGTGTCTAGTAGATCATGAATTCGATCTAGTATCATGTGTCTAGTAGATCATGAATTCGATCTAGTATCATGTGTCTAGTAGATCATGGATTCGATCTAGTATCATGTGTCTAGTAGATCATGAACTCGATCTAGTATCATGTGTCTAGTAGATCATGAACTCGATATAGTATCATGTGTCTAGTAGATCATGAATTCGATCTAGTATCATGTGTCTAGTAGATCATGAATTCGATCTAGTATCATGTGTCTAGCAGTCTTCAATCACATCTCCTTACTCTCTGCAGGCACGGCTTGACCTGAACAGTGCCGATAAACAGTAACATTAATTCTCAGTCTTCATCCCACATCGTCTGGTTGGTAGAAATAGTTTCCACAGTGGTACCAGCTTTCACTTTCTGTTTGTCAAGGCTGATATAAGATGCTCGAGTTTCCATCCATTATGGTTAACATTTGACTTTACATATTTTGAGTATTTCTACTTTCTATATTTGTTTAACCATGCTCGTTGAACTATTTATAAATATTCAAATTTAACTCCACCAAGTTTAAGCTGATTTAAATATATCGACTTCCTTCAACGCTTTTAAACGGCTACACCGTGAATCATAGTCTGATCAGTTTTTTTTTTCTTTTCCTGGCTAACACTGAGAGCATTCTATCCCATGTCATTAGGTTTATTGAAAGATCTGATGACTTGATCTCGAGACGAAATCGATTGGTCTAGAGTTTGGCTAGGCAAGAAGAGTGCCGGCTTTGTTCAATAGAGAGCCGCGATGATCATTTGTGTCTGCATGTATGATCAAAGATGTCTGTCAATAAAACTCAAGTCATATACAATGGGATTAAGATGCTACTGAAAGATTCTAGGTGTCACTTACAAAGACCGCATCACGAACGAAGAGATTAGAGACAGAATTCATACATCGATTGACCCCCCCCCCCCCCCCGATGACCATCTAACGACTGTCAAAAATGCTAACTGAAACTCTATGGCACAAGGTCCTCAGGGCTCCCAAAGACCTTTCTTAAGGGAGAAGTTTCTAGAAAAACAAGAAGAGGGACTGAGGGAGAGGTGAAATGTATTTATTTACTTCTAAACATTGCGAGGGAGGGAAGTTTCTGGCATTCATTCAGAAATGAATCTAGCACAAACCTAACCACCCACGACAGGTGGCTGGACTCAAACCCGGGACCATTGTGACGTAAGTCCCAAGCGCTAGTGACATGTACTAAATGAACGCGAGTTTCTGTGACTTACAAGTTTGACTGGAATTTCTGAACCCTTTTTTTTTTTCCCTTCTACACGCTAGATTAATAAGACTTTGAACGAAACACATGCTGATAAATACACATACACTCATACATAGGACGCAAATCGTTCTTTTGTTTTGTCCGCTCATGTTCGAAGTGTTTGGGTTGGCCATCTCCCCTTTTCCCCGTTTATGACCAGTGCATCTTGACCACATCTTTTGGACTGACTATATTTATGTTAAAGTTTATGACCAGTGCAGCCTGACCACATCTTTTGGACTGACTATATTTATGTTAAAGTTTATGACCAGTGCATCTTGACCACATCTTTTGGACTGACTCTATTTATGTTAAAGTTTATGACCAGTGCAGCCTGACCACATCTTTTGGACTGACTATATTTATGTTAAAGTTTATGACCAGTCCAGCCTGACCACATCTTTTGGACTGACTCTATTTAGGTTCAAGTTTATGACCAGTGCAGCCTGACCACATCTTTTGGACTGACTCTATTTAGGTTCAAATTTATGACCAGTGCAGCCTGACCACATCTTTTGGACTGACTCTATTTAGGTTCAAGTTTATGACCAGTCCAGCCTGACCACATCTTTTGGACTGACTCTATTTAGGTTCAAGTTTATGACCAGTCCAGCCTGACCACATCTTTTGGACTGACTCTATTTAGGTTCAAGTTTATGACCAGTGCAGCCTGACCACATCTTCTGGACTGACTCTATTTAGGTTCAAGTTTATGACCAGTCCAGCCTGACCACATCTTCTGGACTGACTTTATTTAGGTTCAAGTTTATGACCAGTGCAGTCTGACCACATCTTCTGGACTGACTTTATTTAGGTTCAAGTTTATGACCAGTGCAGCCTGACCACATCTTCTGGACTGACTCTATTTAGGTTCAAGTTTATGACCAGTGCAGCCTGACCACATCTTTTGGACTGACTCTATTTAGGTTCAAGTTTATGACCAGTGCAGCCTGACCACATCTTTTGGACTGACTATATTTATGTTAAAGTTTATGACCAGTGCATCTTGACCACATCTTTTGGACTGACTCTATTTATGTTAAAGTTTATGACCAGTGCAGCCTGACCACATCTTTTGGACTGACTATATTTATGTTAAAGTTTATGACCAGTCCAGCCTGACCACATCTTTTGGACTGACTCTATTTAGGTTCAAGTTTATGACCAGTGCAGCCTGACCACATCTTTTGGACTGACTCTATTTAGGTTCAAATTTATGACCAGTGCAGCCTGACCACATCTTTTGGACTGACTCTATTTAGGTTCAAGTTTATGACCAGTGCAGCCTGACCACATCTTTTGGACTGACTCTATTTAGGTTCAAGTTTATGACCAGTCCAGCCTGACCACATCTTTTGGACTGACTCTATTTAGGTTCAAGTTTATGACCAGTCCAGCCTGACCACATCTTTTGGACTGACTCTATTTAGGTTCAAGTTTATGACCAGTGCAGCCTGACCACATCTTCTGGACTGACTCTATTTAGGTTCAAGTTTATGACCAGTCCAGCCTGACCACATCTTCTGGACTGACTTTATTTAGGTTCAAGTTTATGACCAGTGCAGTCTGACCACATCTTCTGGACTGACTTTATTTAGGTTCAAGTTTATGACCAGTGCAGCCTGACCACATCTTCTGGACTGACTCTATTTAGGTTCAAGTTTATGACCAGTCCAGCCTGACCACATCTTCTGGACTGACTCTATTTAGGTTCAAGTTTATGACCAGTGCAGCCTGACCACATCTTCTGGACTGACTCTATTTAGGTTCAAGTTTATGACCAGTGCAGCCTGACCACATCTTCTGGACTGACTTTATTTAGGTTCAAGTTTATGACCAGTGCAGCCTGACCACATCTTCTGGACTGACTCTATTTAGGTTCAAGTTTATGACCAGTGCAGCCTGACCACATCTTTTGGACTGACTCTATTTAGGTTCAAGTTTATGACCAGTGCAGCCTGACCACATCTTTTGGACTGACTTTTGAACCGGAACGAACGTGACCACTTTTTGTGCATTTTTTAAAGGTGCGATCAAGTTGAAGAGGTTGACTTGTCTCTGGCTAGGTTTCCAACCTTTAGAAAAGGAGAAAGGCTGTATATTGCGATTAAAAACATTGTTACGCGACACTGAGTGGTCAGTTAATGAGTTTATGGGCTTGCCTTGTCAAGTGGACAATGTCATTAGTAGAGGGACACTTACCTTCCGCCCCCCGCCCCGGCAGGGTTCCAGTTGTGTGCTGAGACTCGCCGTGTCATATATCTTCTTACTAAATCTTTCTTCCATCTCTCTCTCTCTCTCTCTTGGACTTTGGGACACACCCACTTTGTAAACATGTTGCCATGGCTACTGCAAATTCTGCTATTTAGTAAGTTCTCGGGTCATTTACAAACGGACCCCACTCTCGCCACTTGTTGGTCAGCACATGGACATTTTCAACATGTCACCACTATCAACACTGTTGGTCCATTGATGGGGTCATTGTTTCTCTCTTTTTTGATGTCTTTGTAGAACTATTCAGTTTAGTAAGTCCTGGTATATTGCTTAAGGACTGGCCGGACTGTCTGCATTGGTAGCTGCCACGCCTTGGCGTCTGGTCATTAGCATCTCTTATGATATTTGGGTTTTATTCTTTCTTACCTTTCAGAGCAACTTGATTATCAAGCTGCTACTCCTTTTAGGTCGCCCCCTTTAACTTTTTTTTTACCTCTTGACCGGTAAATGACATTTACATACCATTTAAGCTGTCATTTATATGCCATTTTATGTCAGCTCTTGGCAAGCCAATGTCATTTATATGGAATTCATTATTAGCTCTGATTCAGTTCTTAACAAGTCAATGTCATTTATATGGAATTCATTATCAGCTCTAAATAAAATGTCATTCTGTTCTTGACAGGTCAATGTCATTTAGATATATTTTTTTGCTATTAAAAATGAAGCTAGTCATTCAGTAACGGCTTTTGACAATCTCATTGTGACAGTGTTTTTGTATTAAATGATCAGTAGTGTTATTGTAACTGTGTATTGACAAACAGAGGGAATTTTGTTGTTATCTAAGCGAATATCTGAGCGCTAAGTGTAGGAGTTATAGATTGCCGATGCAGAGAGTATGGCTACATGAATACGAAATAGACTTTGTAGCTGCTCGCATATTCAATGAAATCTTTCTTTAGTATGTACTAGCCTTCTTTTCACCTGCCACTTAGTATTAGTACTCGTTAGCAGTTGGTTTCATTTTTTAATAGAATCGAGTTGTCATTTAGTATCCATTCTTGAGCAACAAATATCCTTGAAATTTTGTTTCGTAAGTTTTCGAGTTGAGAGATTTGGATGAGTCGTTTTGTTACCTCGCTCCTAGCTAGCAGAAGGTCTACAACCGGGGTTCTCAACCTGTGGGTCGCGACCCCTTTGGGGGTCGATTGACCATTTGCCAGGGGTCGCCATCGAAAATATGGATTGTTATTGTCTACCCTACAATTCTGTATTTGTGTAAGGGGGGGGTCGCGGCAGAGTGGGGGATTGTAAAAAGGGGTCGCCGAGCTTAAAAGGTTGAGAACCGCTGGTCTACAATGTTGACTTGCTCACTGATCACGGACTTCTTAGAGCTGGACTTGGCCCATCCGTTCTTCCAGTCCTTTCTTCAATGTTCTAGATCTAGCGATGACTGGGCCGGCAAAGAAGAGACATTTTGTAGCAGATTGAAGACTAGGTCAGAGAGACTGCTCCACTTTGCTCAGTTTATTAGTGACAAGTTTTTCGTGAAATAGTTTTTAATTTAATTTAATTTGAATTAGGTCTTCAGCCTTCAGGAAAACCAAGCGTGACCTTCGAAGGCATAGAGAAACATGGGTAATTCGATTGAGACAGATCTGGTTGAGAAAGTGTTTTGTTCGGATCACCGGCTGGTTGTTTTGGGTAGAGGCTCATACGTGTTTGGATTTCTGATTGACTTGTTGGTTTATTGACAAGCTCAACTCAAAACCACTTCATGACATGCCCGTGGACCACGTCGTACAGGCCTGTGTCGTGGCAAGGAGCTGTTGCTCTGAACTGCCCACGGGTTGTGACGTTGCAGGTCAGTGTTCAGGACTTCTAGAACGATTGGGCTCGATTTACTTTACCCCCTCCCCCGCCCCCCCCCATACACTCTGTCGCCCCGTTCAACACATTTCACTGACTTTCTTTTCTTCCACCTGAGACATAAAAAAAAAATACCCTCCAATGTTGTAGTGATCAGTCTTGATTAACTGATTGAAAGTTTTTTTTGTTTTATTTTTGACGCGTTCCGTATGTTCCTTTGAAGAATATTACATAAAAGCCCTAAGTCGGTGGATGGCAGCTGACAGGATTCGAACCCGGGACCATCAAGATAATAGTCCAAAGCGCATACCACACAACCAGGCAGACATCAAGGATCATCTTCTATGTTGAAAGACAGTGATGACAAAGTCTGCAGTGCTTGCGCAAAACTTTTATCATTTTCTTTAGTCCGAGAACGTGGATCTGTTTGAATAAGTTCCACACATTTGTTAAGTGCTCCGAGCTCCACACATTTGTGAAGTGCTCCGAGCTCCACACATTTGTGAACTGCTCCGAGCTCCACACATTTGTTAAGTGCTCCGAGCTCCACACATTTTAAGTGCTCCGAGCTCCACACATTTGTTAAGTGCTCCGAGTTCCACACATTTGTTCAGTACTCCAAGCTCCACAAATTTCTTAAATGCTCCGAGCTCCACACATTTGTTAAGTGCTCGGAGTTCCACACATTTGTTATGCTCCAAGCTCCACCAATGTATTCACACTTGTACAATCAGTTTACTGTTAAATATTTTACAATCATCATTTGAATCAATAGACGGCTTAAAAGAGTTGGCCGGACGGGCCAAACAAGTAATTAGCGTTAATTGAAGGCCCTAGCGGCCCACCGATTACAAAGTGACTCATTCAAATAGCTTTGATGAAGTGCTTTTAAATGTTTAACCAATTTCTGGGCCATGGACACATTTATTTGGCATTTTCAGATGAAATCTTTTAGGGCATTACTTACACCTACATGACAATTTATACATTTTGTTTCGTGTATGATTTTTTTTTTCTTCTTTCAAGTTTTTACAAGTTGAACTAACCTATGTATGCCGACAATTCATTGACTACAAACAAGGATGTGTTATACATTTTCTGTAGGCCAACTATCTCCTGTATCGTAAGGCCTATTTCGACACTATGTTACCCATGATACACTTCGTTAGCCATTTTGGAATGTTTTTTTTTGTTCTGTGTCTTGTAAAAGTATTATCATTATATTACTTTTATTATCAAGTAAACTAGCACAGGAAACTTTTGAGCCAGGAACCTTAGTACTTCCAGATGAAGTATCTTTTCTTAAAGTTACAGCGGATGCTATTCAGTTAAGTGGAAATGAAATGGCTATTCATAAGGGCAAGACTTTATCACCGGGTAGGGTTTTGGCGCCGCCGTTTTGGCGCGAAGGTCGTTTTGGCGCCGCCGTTTTGGTGCAAGGGAAGTTTTGGCGCGAAATACATTATGTACGTTTATTGTATTATTTCTTTATAAAGAATTATGCATATCTATGTTTTGCATGAGTGTTTGTGATAAGGCATATTTTTCACGTACAGAAGAAGAAATATTTGTGTCCGCTATTTTTGGTATTTAAGTTTTTTATTTAATTATTGTGAAATCTCTAACATTACACAACACCAGGCTGCCATTGACACTAATGTCAAATTAAAAAAATGTCTTTTGGAAAGAAATCGAAAAATGTCATCCAGTGCGATTAGCAGAACTCACATGTAAATAAAGGGGAGGGGATAGAATGCCATTACCATTCAGGAATCTGACTTATTATACTTATTATTATATTCATGAAATAAGCAAAACCTTTATATTTAAAATAAAATTCGCTGGACGGTGTTAGAATTCATACTATGCATACAATATTATGGTAGAGTGAAATAAACATTGTTATAAAAGCTTCGTGCTTATTAAATTATCGTCAAATTATATATCGCGCCAAAACGGCGGCGCCAAAACGTCACGTACCGGGGTTTTGTTGACAGTCTAATTTTCTTCACCTATCCCTTAGTCTGTTGGACCGTTGGGGCACCACACAAGATTGGTTGACCGACCTTTTTTTCAATCCTCTCTGTCGTTTGCCTTGGATAGAATTTCTAAAACCGACGGGCCTGCCCATTCTCTGATGTTGTCTTCCCATCGCTTTCTCTGTTATCCTCTTCTTCTTCCTGGTACTGTTCCCTGAAGGAAGGTGCGCGCCCTGAGGACCTTGTAATGTGGCCATAGAGATTAAGTTTACGATTTTTGACAGTGGTTAGCAGGTCATCGTGGGGTCCAGTGGCTGTAGCAATCCTGTTTCTTGTCTCTTCATTCGTGATGCGGCCTTTGTAAGTGACACATAGGATCTTTCTGTAGCATCATAGTTCCATTGCTAGGATCCTCTTCTCTTCTAATACAGTTAACGGAACTACAGAAATAGTCAATACTGTTATATTTATTGAGCATTCTGTTCAGGTTGGTGTGCTGATTGTATCCACGTATCTGGGGATAGTACTCGATGGACATCTCCATTGGTAGGCAATGAAACGCGGGAACATCAAGAGAGAGACAAAGACAATGACTGTTTCGAGAGAATTGTTTTGCTTTTCTGAAGGCAAAACTGTGAATTGAACTGCGAGAAATGGAGAGACTTGGTCTCACAAAAAGTTGAAGTTCAATCAAATGATTTCAGCATGTACACTCGTCTTCAGGGTACATTTTGTTTTTTGTTGGGTAACTCTCCTAGTCTCTGAATTTCTGCTTAGACCTAGGGCTGTATGCATGTGTCCAATGCGCACAGTTAGTCTGGGAACTCCTCGCGCTGTGCTCTACCGAAGGCTGACAGTCTCATTCGACGACAACTCCTCTCTGGTCATTACCAATTACTGAACACGCATTGATGTCAGCTTGTCACCAGTCTGATAACTTCTTCTCTGATCGATACATGTGGACTTAAAACTCATACGAAATTCTTGGGGTCGTGACCTTTCCCAGCTGATACACAGACATACACATTTACTTACGGCTATATAGTCACATGCACACACACTGTTATTTGTTGTTACTTAGATACTTAAGTTACCTTTGCCATTTTGTGAACATATTGGAGCTGCTTGAGTGACGTAGAGATCAGGTCTAGGTGTTTACAAAGTCTACATCAGTGATTCCCAAAGTGGTCTATATAGACCCCCCAGGGGTCTACGAAGACTTCCGAGGGGTCTACGAGACAACAAAGTTTGGGAACCACTGGTCTACATCAACTCTTTCTGCTACCGACTTTGTGTCTCGTACACCCACTCCCGGAGCAAGTAAAATACTTAAAAAAAAAACATTATTTATTGTACCTAACAAAGCATAATTCAATAAAACTGTTAACCAATTAGTCAATTGATTATTGATATTAATTATTTTATTTGATATCGAAATGGGAAATACATTCTCCATTACTGAGATATATATATATATAGTTGTAAATGTGAAGTTTTTCCCATTACATAAGCTTTTTTTTCCCCCTAAAAGTATTTTTATCTTGTGCTTGTTTTCCTTTCAACTGGTGGACATTCGTTTTAAAGTGTAGTGGACAATAGTGGACGTTTGGATGGTCATGCTTCAGTGGACATTTCCGTATGGGAGGGGGGGGGGAGAGGCTGAAAGCAGCACACACCATCGCTTTTCTCTTAGGCGTATGCACCACGTGGTCGTAAGGTTGACAGTCTCACCTGCTTTTATGTAAGCTCGTTCAAAACTGGAAGTGAAATCGCCTTCTACTCCAGTTTCTTGTACTGCTACTGCCAGCAGGACCGGCCTTGAAGAATTGGAGGCAAACTACATTTGCTGACCCCAATAAAACCAAAAAACATGAAAAAATACAATTTATGAAAAGCCTGCCGTCTCTATTTAAGTCTACAAATAACTGCCATTTTTATATTGCAATGTCCCCAGTAGAGACAAAGTTAGACTAGTAAACATAGTCATAGTTCTCTACTATGTTTGAGATCTGATCCAATCCCCCAGCCCACCAAATGGAGGCCCTAGGCGGCTGCCTAGTTTGCCTATGCCAAAGGCCGGCGGCCCTGTCGCCATTTTAAAGGGAAAGTCCGATGGTTTTTCAAATTTGAGTTATTGACATATTTAAACTCTAAGTAAAAAGTTGTAATAGTAAACATTTTACCATTTTGTATTTAAATGCTTAGAAACATTTATATGTAATAAATTAGACAGCAAATTCTTGTCATCTCCAAAAAAAAAAAAACGGGGTTCTTTGAGATTTTGTTTTTAGGTTAGGCATACGTCACTTCCCTCAACAAAACTGAAAGGGAAACTAGATTTGACCAATCGTATCGCTTCATTCTTACAGTAGCTGTTAGGCTTAGTGACGGCCTAGTACAGTTATAGATAGATAGATTTAAAAGCATTAGGACAACCAACTCGAGAAAAAAAGTAACATTTTCATCTAAGCCCCTCCCTGTCCCAAGAAGTAAATAGATCGCAGGTCTGACTGATTCGAACAAACTGGTCAGTGTAAGGCTAGTCTAGACTACGTGTAGTCGGTCATGACAAGACAACCAAGCGATAGTGTTTGTTGTGTGTTGAGTGGTCAGGCGAGAAAATACACACTGCCGTGGTTAGTCAAGCATGTAAATCTCCTTTAACACACATTTTTTTGTTTGCATACAAGATCCTAGATCTAACTGCATAGACGAAGATATATTTCGTTTACGAGAATGTAAACGTTACTGTATGGTCTCCCGTTATACAGTAAGTCAATAGATTAAATTAATAGGCATGCGTGACGTCACATAGAAACCCGGTGAAAGTTTGACCGTTTTGGATGCTCAGGAAAATTACGTCAGAAAAATATCAATTACTAAATTATTATTGCAAATAAAAAACAAAATAATAATATATTCATTATCTGTAAATCAAAACACATATTATATCAAAAATTGTCAAAACCATCGGAGTTTCCCTTTAAAATGCATATTGGTTATAAACTATTAATAATCAGGTTCGTTTCCTGTCATGTCTCGTTGGATTCAGTGGAAAGAAAGGGAAACAGGAAGTACGCGTAACATTCTCGGATTTCAAGTCGTCCTTGACCTTTTCACTTTTGGTCCCATGGCTAATTGTCTAAACATTCTCTTTTTTACTGGTGCTTTTCGGTTGATATACAAAACAATTAACAAAACGAATTTGTTTATCTTTGATGAAATGTGTTTTACACTTGAGCATTACACACAACAGAATATAACCAAAGAATACGTCGCTACTACAGTTTCACGTCGAAAAAGTGGATCGTCTAAGGCAGGGGTTCTCAACCTGTGGGTCGCGACCCTTTTGGGGGTCGATTGACGATTTGCCAGGGGTCGCCTAAGAACATCGAAGAAATGGATTTTTTTGGGTCTCTTCTTCTATTGCTGTTGGGGGGGGGGGGGTCGCTGCAGAGTGGGGGATTGTAAAAAGGGGTCGCCGAGCCTAAAAGGTTGAGAACCGTTGGTCTAAGGGAAAAAACTTCCCATTTACAACTATCTCAATAATAGAGAATTTCTTTCCTTTTTCGATATAAATCAAATGAAGTTTCATTCTCAGCCTGAGATAAGGTTACCAGACGTCCATCAAAAGGAGGACATGTCCTTGTTTTGGGAGTCTTGTCCTCCATCCGGCAGGCATTGACCCATCGGGCGAAATAGTCCGGCTTTTACTCTGGTTTTTTTTTAGTTCACGTCCATATTGTCCAGTAATGGATTCAGTCCTTCGTATCTTCTACTTTAAAGACGCGAACTCGTTTGTAAAGAACAAGAACATTGACGAGTTTCATGACAAAGTCTTTTAGGACCACGTGTCTGGTACGGTCAGGGCTGTTCCCCTGTGTCTGTGTTTATTTCTTGGTTTCTAGGTGTTTTTTGTTTGCGGCACACGGTGGCGGACGACTGAGAGACATTGTCTGCCAGGAGTTCTCTCACACAGGCACGTTTTGCGCGAACTGCTGCCAGATTCTTTACTATTGCCCAGCAGGTTTTAAGGCCTTTCATTTTGTGACACGTTTCATCAAAGTCAGGGGTTCTCAACCTGTGGGTCGCGACCATTGACGATTTTGCCAGGGGTCGCCTAAGACCATCGGAAAAAAATGGATTGTTTTTGTCTACTCCTGCTGTGTGTGTGTGTGTGCGGGAGGGGGGGGGGTCGCGGCAGAGTGGGGGATTGCAAAAAGGGGTCGTCGAGACTAAAAGGTTGAGAACCGCTGATCTAAGTCATTGTAGGCCATTAGCGGAGTAGCTTTAGCGATGCTGACTGACTAGGGCATGGAACCTCTCGAAGAGCAGCTCTAGACTAGAATGGATACGGAGAGAAGGTGAAGAAAATGAGATGAAAGAAAGGCTCCAACCAGGACTCGAACCACGGACCTCCGACTTGTTTTGCTTTTTTTTTGGCGGTGTTTCTCTCACTGACGCGAGTGCTGTTATTATTTGTTCCCTCTAAGCCTCATGTTTATTCATCATTTCTTTTGAAAGTTCACATTGTCTAGTTTGGGTTTTGTTTTGGTCCTCTCCTTTGTAAAGCTTTGTCCTTTTTTGTCATCCTGTGATCATGAGGGTGTCTGGTACCCTAGCTTGAGAACCAATAACCTGTCCAATATTTTAAACTGCATATCTAGTTCCACCAATCGTGACACAACTTCACTAGATTTTATTCTGAGAGATGAGAGTGTGTGCGTGATGTATGATGTGTGTGGCGAGTATGCGTGATGTGTGTGACGTATATGTGTGATGTGTGTGTCGTGTATGTGTGATGTGTGTGACGTGTACGTGTGATGTGTGTAGCTAGTATGTGTGATGTGTGTGGCTAGTGTATGTGATATGTGTGACGAGTATGTGTGATGTGTGTGACGAGTATGTGTGATGTGTGTGCGTGATGTATGATGTGTGTGACGCGTATGCATGATGTGTGTGACGCGTATGCATGATATGTGTGACGCGTATGTATGATGTGTGTGACGAGTATGTGTGATGTGTGTGACGCGTATGCATGATGTGTGTGACGCGTATGTATGATGTGTGTTGCGAGTATGTATGATGTGTGTGACGAGTATGTGTGATGTGTGTGGCGAGTATGTATGATGTGTGTGACGCGTATGCATGATGTGTGTGACGAGTATGCATGATGTGTGTGACGCGTATGCATGATGTGTGTGACGAGTATGTATGATGTGTGTGACGCGTATGCATGATGTGTGTGACGAGTATGCATGATGTGTGTGGCGAGTATGTATGATGTGTGTGACGTGTATGTGTGATGTGTGTGTGACGCTATTGTCTTGCCAGAGAGAGCCGAGGCAGTGTGACACACGTCAGTAGTTTAGAACGTTGTGTTTAAACTTGAAGGCAATACAAGAACTCGTGTTCCACCTAGAGCTAGTGCTGGCTTGGTAGTGACGTGGTTGTCTCAAGGGAAGACTACCGTGTGGGACTTAGCCTCACTTCCAAGCGTGATGTTGTCATTAGACCAGTGCTCAAACATGTGCGGAGAAGATATCAACAGAATTAAGTGTGTGTGTGTGTGTGTTGTGCGCAATTAGCATCCCCCCCCCCCCCACTCTCTCATAACACCCAAAGCTGCTCACGTCTGCTCAAAGTCACGAGAAGCGCGAGCCGTGTGTCGTGTGTTGTAAATTCACTTGTGTGTTGCCTAAGTATATAGAGTATTGGGTTTGATTGTCGTCTGGTATTCGCAAACATGAGAAGATATAAAAAAAAAAGCGGGAGAAGAGGGGGGGGGAATTGATGTAGCGTAAGCTAATGCCGCTGGAGACGGTGTATTTAGATCCTCAGTTATTGTTAATGTGATATACATCTCCATTACCAGTAGGCTGATCTCTGGCGCACCGTATCATTTGCTTTAAAGACGGTAGAGAGAGACATGTAGGCTATGAACCGTGGGCACAGATCTGTGCAATCTGGCAACTACTCTACGACATGTCCAAGATTGTCTAGCCTGCCACATTGTCGCACGTAGCAGAGAATGTAACGCCATTCATGCCGGGAATGTGATTTTGGTCTACGCTTGGACGTTATTTGCGAGTCTCACACCGCCTTGACTTAATTTTCCACTTCCACTATCCAAGTAAATTTGGGGTTGTCAGCCCTTGTAGGATTTGTCAATGGAATAGGAAGTTGTTTTTTTTTATGATGTATGTTCTTTTCTAATACCAGAAAAGATTTTACATTTCTAATTTATGCAAAATATATGTTGACTAGATGGTTCATGGGAAGCAAGATTTATTACAGGGCGCAACATATCTTGCTGCTGCCTCCCCCCCCCCCCCCTTGTCTGTCTGCCTGCCTGGTATAACTGTTGCACACGTTTAGTTCTCCCACTTCTCTGATCAATTTGAAACACAACACAGTTAGTCAATGTCAATGACAAGTTGTGACTTTTACTTATTTAGACTTAGATCCTCCCGCGACTTTCTGGGAATTGCTCAGCAAGCTGTCTCCACAAAAGATCTGTCACTGGCAATGTCTGGAGCCTCTTCCCACCTGGTGTCCACTGCTCTGAGGTCCTCCAGGAAAGTGTGGCGCCAAGTTATACGAGGACGTCCCTGTTGGCGCTTTCCTCGTATTGGCCTCCATGACATCGCAACTCTTGATAGGCGTAGTTCATTTAGAGAACATGTCCCGCAACCTCATGCGACACTGTCATAACCTCTCTAAGTGCTCGACTCCCAGGATTTCCTTGTTTGAGACCCGATCTCTGTAACTGTTTGTTGAGCCATATTTAGTCTTTTCTCAATTTTGGCAGATGACTTCCATGTCTCGCATGCATATGTAACAATGGCAGCTCATGAATCAACCAAAAATAAATTAACCAATCAGCTAATTATTATTAGTATTTAATTAATTTTTGTAGAAAAGGGAAATAGCCTTGCAGTATCAATATGTGGCATTCATTAAGCAGTTCTTCCATTTATATAAATATACATAATATATATCTCGTTCTTTTCATGGCTTTTAGGCTAAACCGTTGGAACTCTTATTCCTAGAAAATGGTTCCTATGTCATTTGGGGAGGGGAGGGGGAGTACAGACTAGTTATAAATGTTGAGAACTTGTGTGTGTGTGTGTGTTAGTGAGTAAAGGTCACACCAGAGAACCCTTGTTTACATTTGTTAAACACATTCACCATTCTCTCCCTTTCCCCAGCTCTCCTGTCAGCCCCCCTCAGAAATTTCCCTTTCAAAAATCTCTGTCCCTCCTTATTTACATTTTACAGAATACTAACTGGATATGACCCGCTGGCCTTAGTTTGGGTACTACTGGATCTAGTGGATCTGATTTAGATCTATGTCAAACTTACAATTTGAAAGTAAATTGTGAAAACGGGTTTCAATGTTAAGCTGACATATTTATATTAATTATAAAATACTGTGAAAATTGGCTTACCTGATTAGTTAAAAAAGTGTCATTCATTAATAGAAATAATTTTAGCTTTTTTCGGTTGGAGGGGGGGGGCTGGTTGTCGGAGTGACATTAAACCTACACTATGGTCTCCGCCATGATCTAAGGAACATTTATGCCAAGTTTTATCAAGATTGCTCAAATGGTTTTGATTTCTATGCGGGACATACATATGTACATACTCCTTACGTTCAATTCTATATAATAGATTTCAATATCTAAAGCTTAAAACTCTAATGTCCATTTCATTTATAGCAATCTCACTAGCCCAGGACTGTCTGTCAGTGTGGGCTCTAGTTATCTGCCCATGTTGGTGACATGTCTTTGTGTTTGATTGACTGATCTGACTGCACTTGCTGGTACACACTACGTTCTGTCTCTGGGATACACCAGGAGCACACTAAGCAAGTCGCATTCTGTTGTGTGGATGCTGGTCACCTAGTTGACTCTAAGACTTTATTGTTGAACTTGAGGGTCTGTTGTGTGGATGCTGGTCACCTAGTTGACTCAAAGACTTTATTGTTGAACTTGAGGGTCTGTTGTGTGGATGCTGGTCACCTAGTTGACTCTAAGACTTTATTGTTGAGCTTGAGGGTCTGTTGTGTGGATGCTGGTCACCTAGTTGACTCAAAGACTTTATTGTTGAGCTTGAGGGTCTGTTGTGTGGATGCTGGTCACCTAGTTGACTCTAAGACTTTATTGTTGAGCTTGAGGGTCTGTTGTGTGGATGCTGGTCACCTAGTTGACTCTAAGACTTTATTGTTGAGCTTGAGGGTCTGTTGTGTGGATGCTGGCCACCTAGTTGACTCTAAGACTTTATTGTTGAACTTGAGGGTCTGTTGTGTGGATGCTGGTCACCTAGTTGACTCTAAGACTTTATTGTTGAACTTGAGGGTCTGTTGTGTGGATGCTGGTCACCTAGTTGACTCTAAGACTTTATTGTTGAGCTTGAGGGTCTGTTGTGTGGATGCTGGTCACCTAGTTGACTCTAAGACTTTATTGTTGAACTTGAGGGTCTGTTGTGTGGATGCTGGCCACCTAGTTGACTCAAAGACTTATCCTGTTGTATGACTGCCAAACTTTATTATTCCAGCAAGAGGGTGATGGATCGAGTGAGGAGCTCAAAACAAAAGATTTTAACCTAGAGGGGGCATGGAATGTTTTTACTGCAGAAAACAAAAATTAAAATCGTGATTTTTTAATGATTTCCAATGACCACAGTTAATAGCTAAAAGTCCAATAGAGTGACCGAAATGTTTTGTTCTGTGCGTTTGGCACACACTTTTCATCTTGATATTGTAGAATTAAATTCGACTCACTATTAAGCCTTGTTTTATTCATGGAAATTTAGCTTGGACAATAAAATATTAGTTTCTGGGGAAGCATCTCAAAAGTATAACAAGAAAACTATTGAAGTGTGCAAATGTAAAATTAATCCTTGTGTTAGTTACCCTAACATTGAAGTTGATTTTCCATATTGATATTAGTTACCCTAACATTGAAGTTGATTTTCCATATTGATATTAGTTACCCTAACATTGAAGTTGATTTTCCATATTGATATTAGTTACCCTAACATTGAAGTTGATTTTCCATATTGATATTAGTTACCCTAACATTGAAGTTGATTTTCCATATTGATATTAGTTGCCCTAACATTGAAGTTGACTTTCCATATTGATATTAGTTACCCTAACATTGAAGTGGATTTTCCATATTGATATTAGTTACCCTAACATTGAAGTGGATTTTCCATATTGATATTAGTTACCCTAACATTGAAGTTGATTTTCCATATTGATATTAGTTGCCCTAACATTGAAGTTGACTTTCCATATTGATATTAGTTACCCTAACATTGAAGTGGATTTTCCATATTGATATTAGTTACCCTAACATTGAAGTGGATTTTCCATATTGATATTAGTTACCCTAACATTGAAGTGGACTTTCCATATTGATATTGTTTTTGTAAATGTATATTTAGGTTCAGCCAACACTGAGATCAAACTGTGTCCCTCAGAATGTCACATCATTCTGTAATCACTGGATCACAAATTAGAATCAAGTCTTTGCATAACTGCTGATGGACAGGATTCTCTCTCACTCTCATTCTCACACTCACTGAACTGACTGACTGGCTAACTCACTGATTCACTCACTCAATCACTGACTCACTCTCTCACTGACTCACTCACTCACTGACTCACTAACTATATATATATATATATATATATATATATATATATATATATATATATATATATATATATATATATATATATCAAAATACATATATCAAGAGCCCAGGACTATAGCAGTAAAGACAGAACAGGAAGATAGTATAAAGAATATAATACAATCATAAACAAGACATTAAGCAATATATAAAGAGAGAAAAAGTGAGATCAATATTGTTCAGATTATTTTTATTGTCATGTTCTCTATGATCTAATCCTGTGCAAAGTATGGTGTGGCCTGTAAATTGGGTTATATGACATTAGTAATGGATATTTCGTAACATCTACCAGCAGGGCAGTAACACATTTCACCTACAACTGTGTGTCAACACCTTCATTTATTGATCAGTTGTCACTTATTGATCTTTTGCCTTTTTTGTTCTTTGTTTTTTCACCTTTTATTCTTTAGAAGAAAAAAAAACGAGGTTGAGCTAATTGATGTTTGTCAAGTTCGTATCACTGCTGTAAATGTTTAAAATGTCAAATGTGCTTTAGAAACATTGAATTGACCAGTCATTGACTTGTTGTTCTGTAGTCTAAGCATTTATTTGACAACCCTTTGAATCACTGCTGTAAATGTTTAAAATGTCAAATGTGCTAAACATTGAATTGACCAGTCTTTGACTTGTTGTTCTGTAGTCTAAGCATTTATTTGACAACCCTTTGACTTTGTTGTTCTCTAGTCTTCACATTCCTGAACATCCTTTATACTTAGTTGTTCTGTAGTCTAAACATTTATTTGTACAATATTTGACTTTGTTTTTCTGTAGTCTAAATATTTGAAACAGGCCTTGCTTAATGTCTTGTTTATGATTGTATTATATATTCTTTATACTATCTTCTTGTTCTGTCTTTACTGCTATAGTCCTGGGCTCTTGATATATGTTTGAAATCCTTTAGACAAATGATAACTAATGAATTAAACTAATGGTTGACTAGTGAATTAGATTAATGGTTGACTAGTGAATTAGACTAATGGTTGACTAGTGAATTAGATTAATGATTGACTAGTGAATTAGTCTAATGGTTGACTAGTGAATTAGATTAATGGTTGACTAGTGAATTAGTCTAATGGTTGACTAGTGAATTAGATTAATAGTTGACTATTGAATTAGATTAATCTGAGAATGTTCTTGTTTTGACGTTTCTTTAGGTAATAGGGGAGGACGACCCAGAAACCACAGATGTCAGACCTGCGACAAGTCTTACATTGGCCAGGCTGGGCTGAACCGTCACTACCGGCTGAATCCTGACCATTGCACAAATCCTTCAGAAAATGGCAGCATCTCTTCATTACACAATGGCTCTTTAGATGGAGAAGATAGTAAAGGTACAGGATTAAGTAAAGTATTTAAACTTCTAGCTAGTTATCTTAAACTTACCGAGGCTAGCATAACATTCCCTTTTTTTTTTTGGTAAAGTGTTAACTTTTAACTTATCTTCTAAATGGTAGTCCATTTATAAAACTACTCTAGCCTTTAGGATAGTACCGGTATATATAAACTTAAAGAAACTCATTTTTTTCTAGCTAATAATCATAATGGCAATGTCTTCGATTCTGAAGATTAAGGATGAGTGCAGTGTTTCATATGACGACTAACCCTGTTGCGACCTGCATATTTCTCCATATTGATGCAGACCAAGCCGTTGTCCACTGTGGGTCTATTTAAGTTTTCTTTATGTCTTCTGTACCTGTCTTCAATTCAAGAAAAAAAAGAAGTCCTTCTTTCATCCCTAGAATATTTTTTGGAATCATGGAAAGTAGTAAATTAACTTTTCTTGTGAAGAATATATATATATACCTTTAACTTAGCTTCTAGGTAATATGCTAAGAACTAATGACATAATTTTTTTTTTATAAAGAAGAAAAAATTACGAAAAACACGCCTAGAAAATCTGTCTGAATGGGAAATGTTATAGTGATCCTTACAGACATGAACTAAATATTTGTTTTTACTATCTTAACTGTGAATAGACCTTGCTTTTAATGACCTAACTGTATAAAATTTAGCTCTTGTGATATGAAGGGAGAGTAACCCTTGAAGGATTATGGGCATGACGTGGCGGCCTAAATTGTACCGATGTGCCAAAATCTCAAACTTAAGGCAACATATGTAGGTGGCAGCTTTGTCTTGCCTCCCCTGTAACTGTTTGAAACACACAGAAACAAAGCAAACTTCTTAACATTATACCCGCAGTGACTATGTGTGTTGTGTTGTATAGTCCTGGAGATATTTTAGGACATAAAAGGCTGTTTGATAGTTATAATAAGCAAGTACATTATCCAAATGTTTCTGTGTAACACTGTGACCTGTGTTTGTAGCACTATGGCCTCTTCAATCTTGGTTACCATCTGTTACTACCTGGGTTTTTTTCGGCCTAAGGATTTTAAGTTATTACTACAACAAAAACACAATAGACTATATCTGAAAGATTTTAGTTTTGAAAATACTACTCAGCAAGGAATCCAGGACAGAAGAAGATTTTTTAGTCTATATAGTTGTGACATTCTTCTCTAACTTAAATAAAAATAAGTTTACAAAACTCATTTATGGTCTAGTAATCTAGTTGATGTCAACTATCAGGACTTGATGATGTCACTACAAAACTCATTTATGGTCTAGTAATCTAGTTGATGTCAACTATCAGGACTTGATGATGTCACTACAAAACTCATTTATGGTCTAGTAATCTAGTTGATGTCAACTATCAGGACTTGATGATGTCACTACAAAACTCATTTATGGTCTAGTAATCTAGTTGATATCAACTATCAGGACTTGATGATGTCACTACAAAACTCATTTATGGTCTAGTAATCTAGTTGATGTCAACTATCAGGACTTGATGATGTCACTACAAAACTCATTTATGGTCTAGTAATCTAGTTGATGTCAACTATCAGGACTTGATGATGTCACTACAAAACTCATTTATGGTCTAGTAATCTAGTTGATGTCACTTGTGTGTCTGGGATCAACAGCTCATTAGGGCTAGCACAACCACCAGCTGCTTTTATGATCACTTAAGCTTAAGAGAAAGAGAAATGTTTGAGAAACAAATAAACAAGAATACAAAGTTATTCACAAATATATAAAACCCAGCTGCTGTGTTGCTTTACATAAGAATAATCATTAGATTTGAAGAATAACATCAAACAGCAGAGGTCCTTGTTTTGGATTAGTCCTACCTCCCTTGGATTAGTCATACCCACCTTGGATTAGTCCTACCCACCTTGGTTTAGTCCTACCTGCCTTTGGTTAGTCCTACCTACCTTGGATTAGTCCTATCTTCCTTGGATTAGTCCTACCTGCCTTGGATTAGTCCTACCCAACTTGGATTAGTCCTAACCACCTTGGATTAGTCCTACCCACCTTGGATTAGTCCTATCTGCCTTGGATTAGTCCTTCCTGCCTTGTCTCCAGTTAGAGTTTATTTATATCATGAGAAAAGAGTAGAGTTAAAGCATCTATAACAATTATTTTTTTTTTTTTAAAAGTACTATATAGACTGGTTTCAAAGTTCATGGTTGAATGACCTACTAAATAAAAGTGATTCTGTGGTCATATGTTCTCAGTGACTCCACCTGTGTCGAAATAAAAACTGCATAACATATTCTGCATACCATTTGTTGGATGTGCATGTCACAGCCTGCTGGGGAATGTGTGTTAGTTACATAAAGCAATGTGCTCCTCTCAAAAGTCCTAAAATAAATCAATTGCTGAAATATAATGAAATTGTTTTGAGATGTTTCAGCATGATCAATAGTGTGTACAGTTAATTCCCTTTTCTTGCAGAAAATCAGTAATACATTTGTTTGCTATTTAACACTTCAAAATCATCTGCACTTTGACTGTAGTCTAAATTGTATATAGTTTATCAAGGGCTGCTTATAGTATTTAATAAATTAATAGTGTTTTTGTTTTAAATTATTATTTGGCCTATGCATGTTAATTTAGTTATTTATTTATAGTGTGCTAAACGGAAAGGTTTTCTTGACCTATTCAAACAACTTGTGCCATGTTTGAATAGCTTTATGAACAAAAAAAAAATTTTTTTAAATTGTAGAATAAAAATTATTTCTTTGCTAAATTTTTAGCTTTTAATAATCTTTATTATTGAATAGTAAGCTTCATTTTATGTATTAGCATTACTTTACTTTTATTCTTCCTGGAGTTTCCCTAAAATTTGACAGTTTTGTTCAAAAAGTTGCATTTGTAAAATCTTGATATTCCTTTTTGTGATTTTTTTTCTTCTATTCTTTTTGTGTGAAATTACAGACAAAAAATGTTAAAGCTTTTTTCAAATGTTGTATCCAGCGTTAGTTGTTCATTGTCCAACGTGATGTCCTGTATTAAGCTGTGATCCAATGTCGCTTTTCAAGTGGCCTATCTGGTATTGCATTCTAACTGGAGCCCTCAGAAACGTAGCTTTTGTTCATTGAATTCTTTTGGATGGCCGTTGTTCTGGCACTTTGTTCTTATATTGTTATATTATTATTATTATAGCTTTTATACAGCGCTACTTTCATGCTAATAGCATGCTCAGAGCGCTTTTGGTCCAATCTCATTTGTGGACCAGTGGGGGGGGGGGGGGGGGGGGGGTATCTAGGAGTTGGTTTTCCGTGCTGCCTTTAGGCGCTCAGTAAACACAACTCTGCCCGAGTCGGGTGTCGAACCTCGAGCCCCCTTCTAGGTAGACAAGCCAAGCCAAGTTCAAGCGCACTTGGCCTCTCGACCAGGCTTCCCACATATATGTAAATTTGAAGTATGCTCATGTTGTTCTTTAAGTTACATTTGAAGTATGCTCCTGTTGTTCTTTTAGGTACATTTGAAGTATGCTCCTGTTGTTCTTTTAGGTACATTTGAAGTATGCTCCTGTTGTTCTTTTAGGTACATTTGAAGTATGCTCACGTTTTGCTTTTCAGATGCCTCCCTCTTGCAGGATGGCAGCTCGTCTCACATGTCCGACACCACAGCGGAGGTGTCCAAAATCAATGATGGGATGGAGAACTTCTCAGAAGACTCCAACACCCAGGACTCGCTGAATTCCATTGGCGCCACCTCCCCGGTTGTAAAGAGAGGTCGGGGCCGAGGAGGCTACAGGGGGCGTTGGGCTCACTGGAAACAAAACGCTCAGCTTAGGAGAAAAAGTAAATTAAAAGAGGTGAGAATCACTTTTATGTTGACTTTTCTCTCCTGCTCAGGACAAGGTAGTCTGGAAACATTTTTACGTTTTGTCCTACACAATTTTGTTTTGTGTGTACATTTTACTTTTTGTAAACCTAAATTCAAATTTATAAGTATGGCATAAAGTCAAAGAATGGTATAATAATAATAAGGCTTGTCTTTGAGTCTGAAGATTAATGAGAAATGCAGTATTTCATGTGGCAATGTATATATATACATACATATTTCTATAATAGAAGCATGGTTTAGTCCCATTTTAAGCTTACAAATTGAGGGATATATATATATATATACACATACATACATATACACATATATATATATATATATATATATATATATATATTGACAGCTATGTATTAGTATTAATGTAATGAACATGAATATATTGTGCAGCTTGTCCAGTCCTTTTCAAGGTTTAGCTCAGACCTCCTTGTGACTATCGATGACTGACTGACTATAACAACTTCAAATGTCAAAATGCTCTATATTTATCACTAACTCTAGTTTTCCCGTGTTTAGTTAATAAAACAATGCAAAGATGAGGAACTGATGGAGGTGGTCCTACCAAGGCTGGTCAACAGCGTCTCTGTTTGGGAGTTTTTGATGATGAAGTCTGAGAAAGGTGGATCCAGACCGCAGGTAAATAACTTATGACGCTTTCTTATTTGTACTTTTGGTCTCATGAGAATGAAATGAGAGTCTCTGCTTTAGTTCTCTACAGATGCCATCACCAGATGTAAGTATACTTATGTATAGCCACCTCGCCCCCACCCCCGTTACATAGATGTAATAAAATGGGACCTCAAATCAGTGAACATCAATACTAACAATTTGGAAGACATAACTCTAGACCGCACCAGATGGAGAGAGGCAGTGACCAGGAAAGCTATGGACAGTGAAAGTACATGGGTCAAAGCTCTGGAAGAAAAATGTAAAATCCGAAAAATGTCCAGCTCCTCTACCACTGAAGCAAAAGCCACCTTAACCTGCGCTATTTGTGGACGGGAGTGTCTCTCCAAAATAGGGCTCCACAGCCTCATGAAGAAGTGTGCTCTGAGATGAACCATAGTCGTTCTACGACTGAAGGAGGCCAATAGTATGGTCTACACAAGTTCTAATGCTAAATACTAATGTAGTGTTTCCCAAACATTTTCTTCAACGGAACACTTTGCTTATTTTTTTTTAGAGAGATTATTTCACATGGTGGCCTACTAGCTAATTATTCCAGTAGTTCGTGAAACATCTATTCAGGCCTCGTGTTCCACATAACATAGTTTGGTAAACACTGTACTAATGTAAAGGCACAGAAGTTGTAAGTATACTAACGTATAGTCAACAGAAGTTGTAGATTTAGCTTTTGATGTCATTCTTTGACATTATCGTGGTGTTCAATTAACATTTTTGATTGGTTGAACTTTGAGTGACCTCTTCAATAGCCTGGTGACCAAAAACATATATAGTTTTGAAGTTCAGTGCTGTGCCAAATTACCCATTTGGTATTACTGCCTACTTTCTATGCATGTTGAAATAAATCTACATATAGCCTATGTATAAAACCTATTTTAATTTAATTTTTTTTACAAATTGTAATTTATGGATATTGTATAGCTAATATATATAGTAAAAATAAATAAGTCTTGGCATAAAATATTATGTTAATTAAAGTCGAAGTTTGTCTTGGGGGATGAGAATCATTGAAACTGAAAGAGAGGCAGTCATCTGCTGTAAAAACATTAGCTGTGTAGATTTAGCTAAGTCTGTGTGGAATATATTTGATTTAGAATAGTGTTTATGTGATATAGATTATAATTAGTTGTAACATACAAGTGATTGTGCAGATTTAGTAAAAATTAATTCATGGTATCTTCTTTCCTATTGGAGAATATATGAAACTAGTAGGACTCAGTGTTTTATTGTTCATACTTGTTCTTGGTATGGGTGCAGACGCATAATAATAATTTAATAATTAAATAATATAATGTGACACTAATAGTATGGACTTTGTGATACAGGCAATTTCCTTTCAACCACAAACAAAAGTTGCCTTTAATCTTAGAGTTGTTTGAACTTTGATTGTTGTGTATTTTGAATTTACCTTTTTGAGGAGGATTGAGGCATCGATGTTGTCACTTCCTCAATTTCAGTCCTCTTATCTCTGATGTCCTTAATGAGCCTAGAGAGTCGAGTCCCTAGAATGTGATGTACAGTTGGTCTTACTAAGTTTCTTGAGCCTGGAGAGCTGAGTCCCTAGAATGTGATGTAATGTTGGTCTTACTAAGTTTCTTGAGCCTGGAGAGTCAAGTCCCCTAGAATGTGATGTACAGTTGGTCTTACTTAGTTTCTTGAGCCTGGAGAGCTGAGTCCCTAGAATGTTACGTACAGTTGGTCTTACTTAGATTCTTGAGCCTGGAGAGTCGAGTCCCTTAGAATGTGATGTACAGTTGGTCTTACTTAGTTTCTTGAGCATGGAGAGTCGAGTCCCCTAGAATGTGATGTACAGTTGGTCTTACTTAGTTTCTTGAGCCTGGAGAGTCGAGTCCCCTAGAATGTTACGTACAGTTGGTCTTACTTAGTTTCTTGAGCCTGGAGAGTCGAGTCCCCTAGAATGTTACGTACAGTTGGTCTTACTAGTTTCTTGAGCCTGGAGAGTCGAGTCCCCTAGAATGTTACGTACAGTTGGTCTTACTTAGTTTCTTGAGCCTGGAGAGTCGAGTCCCCTAGAATGTTACGTACAGTTGGTCTTACTTAGTTTCTTGAGCCTGGAGAGTCGAGTCCCCTAGAATGTGATGTACAGTTGGTCTTACTTAGTTTCTTGAGCCTGGAGAGTCGAGTCCCCTAGAATGTTACGTACAGTTGGTCTTACTTAGTTTCTTGAGCCTGGAGAGTCGAGTCCCCTAGAATGTGATGTACAGTTGGTCTTACTTAGTTTCTTGAGCCTGGAGAGTCGAGTCCCCTAGAATGTGATGTACAGTTGGTCTTACTTAGTTTCTTGAGCCTGGAGAGTCAAGTCCCCTAGAATGTGATGTACAGTTGGTCTTACTTAGTTTCTTGAGCCTGGAGAGTCAAGTCCCCTAGAATGTGATGTACAGTTGGTCTTACTTAGTTTCTTGAGCCTGGAGAGTCAAGTCCCCTAGAATGTGATGTACAGTTGGTCTTACTTAGTTTCTTGAGCCTGGAGAGTTGAGTCCCCTAGAATGTGATGTACAGTTGGTCTTACTTAGTTTCTTGAGCCTGGAGAGTTGAGTCCCCTAGAATGTGATGTACAGTTGGTCTTACTTAGTTTCTTGAGCCTGGAGAGTCGAGTCCCCTAGAATGTGATGTACAGTTGGTCTTACTTAGTTTCTTGAGCCTGGAGAGTCAAGTCCCCTAGAATGTGATGTACAATTGGTCTTACTTAGTTTCTTGAGCCTGGAGAGTTGAGTCCCCTAGAATGTGATGTACAGTTGGTCTTACTTAGTTTCTTGAGCCTGGAGAGTTGAGTCCCCTAGAATGTGATGTACAATTGGTCTTACTTAGTTTCTTGAGCCTGGAGAGTAGAGTCCCCTAGAATGTGATGTACAGTTGGTCTTACTTAGTTTCTTGAGCCTGGAGAGTAGAGTCCCCTAGAATGTGATGTACAGTTGGTCTTACTTAGTTTCTTGAGCCTGGAGAGTCGAGTCCCCTAGAATGTGATGTACAGTTGGTCTTACTTAGTTTCTTGAGCCTAGAGAGTCGAGTCCCCTAGAATGTGATGTACAGTTGGTCTTACTTAGTTTCTTGAGCCTAGAGAGTCAAGTCCCCTAGAATGTGATGTACAGTTGGTCTTACTTAGTTTCTTGAGCCTGGAGAGTCGAGTCCCCTAGAATGTGATGTACAGTTGGTCTTACTTAGTTTCTTGAGCCTGGAGAGTCGAGTCCCCTAGAATGTGATGTACAGTTGGTCTTACTTAGTTTCTTGAGCCTGGAGAGTTGAGTCCCCTAGAATGTGATGTACAATTGGTCTTACTTAGTTTCTTGAGCCTGGAGAGTCAAGTCCCCTAGAATGTGATGTACAGTTGGTCTTACTTAGTTTCTTGAGCCTGGAGAGTTGAGTCCCCTAGAATGTGATGTACAGTTGGTCTTACTTAGTTTCTTGAGCCTGGAGAGTCGAGTCCCCTAGAATGTGATGTACAGTTGGTCTTACTTAGTTTCTTGAGCCTGGAGAGTCAAGTCCCCTAGAATGTGATGTAGAGTTGGTCTTACTTAGTTTCTTGAGCCTGGAGAGTCAAGTCCCCTAGAATGTGATGTACAGTTGGTCTTACTTAGTTTCTTGAGCCTGGAGAGTCAAGTCCCCTAGAATGTGATGTACAGTTGGTCTTACTTAGTTTCTTCTGCTTAGTTTCTTCAACTTGAAACTGCGAAGTTAATTTATTTTTTTTTGGAAAGACTATTAAATCTTAAATATTAAATCATTAAAATGATTAAGCTGAGTGAATCTTGAAAAGTTCATGTATATTGACTATGAGATGCCTTCATTGAGTTCAGTGTTACTTTTACAGCTTTAAATAGAAATGTTCACTTAAACTGTAAAATATTTTTTTGTAACTGAAATTCAAGTGTATGTTAGATACTCATGGTATGATGATAGACACCCTCTTTCAGACCTTATGATCTATAGAGCAGATGGTGTAAGGGTCATCTGTTTATGTGGCCCACGGTTAACAAGGCTGTTATGTGGCCAGAACAATGACCAACTGCCTTTACTTTTCCCCTAATAATATTAGGTACCCATTAGAGCTGGGTGGACTCAGAGGCGCCCTAAGATCCAGAAATTAAAAATCCCAGTCTTCAACAGTGTTCGAACCCAGGACCCTAGGTCCAGAAGCCAAGCGCTGTACCGCTCAGGCACATCACCTCCGATTCTTGACACAGATCTACTTTTATATCTCAAGTTGTCTGTTCTCTTGCAGGTGGATGTAATCTACAGAGAGTTTGAGTCTCTAAGACAACATGTCCAGAAGGCCTGTGCTGACTACATGAAACCTTTGAGTCCAGAGGAACTTGTGGATGACAACTTACAGTGTAAAATGATCAAAGTGAGACAAGTATTATTGGCTTTTAACCTTAGTGCTCACAAACTGTGTGCTCTGTTGGCACCTAGCCACTTCAAACTATGGTTGAATAGTTTGAAATGCCTTTCTAGGCTAATTTATATTTTCTCTTTTTGAGTTATTAAACAGGTAAGCGAAGATGTTTCCTTTTGAGACTTAATGATGCGATGTACAAGTTTTCTATTTCTGTGCTCAACAGTTAGCAAGAATGTCTAGCAATAAACCAAGCCAATTTACTTTTCCCAAAATGCTAGTAGCCCATTAGTTTTCTTTGGATTCAGGGAGACTCACTAAATGCTACATTTTCTATTTTTTAAGTCCCTATAAACATTTGGGCTCTTGACCATTAGTTCAGTTGCTTGGGACTTTATTATCACAGACATCAATGCCACCAGCCCTATGGTGGTGTTCATGTTATGCTGTTATGATGGTGTAAGTCAAATGTCTGTCAAATATGTCATGAGTTAGTGCAAGAAAATACATCAGAGAATCTGTATACACAACACTATATAAATAAAATGTTTGTGCTTTCCGTCTGTTCTTTTTTTTTTTCTGTGCTCCAAAAAGGTGCAAAGGCTATTTATGTTCTTACTAAAGTTAACTCTTGTCATTTCAAAAATTAATTATACATATTTTATAAACTCACATATAAACATTTCAGGGCACAACATGGCCTAGATTGTGCCAATGTGCCAAAAAATCAAATCTCAAAACTCAATAAACATTTCATCTCATCTGCATGATGGTTCTTTTTTAAGCTGTTTTTGCTCCTGAGTCGTAGGCTCTATTGCAGAAAATATTGTGTAGGTCTTCTCATGCTTTCTATAAAATCTCATTTTAAGGAAGTTTTGGGTCTTGTGTGTTGCTCTTATGTTGAAGTAAAAGAACATCTGATTCTAGCTGTGACTGGAATATCCATGGGACAAGATGGGTCCATTCTCCGCCATCCACCGAGCTCTCGAAAAGAAAAAACATCTTCATTTAGAAAGTAGACTGTTATTTGGGTATGCCCTGTGGAATAGTCAAATCCTGGATCCTTGGCTCCGATATCGGGGAAATATTGCCACCAAGTGGAGATTTGGAGTCAAGTTTTCCTTCTCCTAGATGGCGTGCATTAAGTCTGACATGTCCCATCATTACAAAGCAAAACTGGTTTTCAGGCACCAGTAGTCCACCTTTCATTCTTTCTCTTGTCAGTTTGTAAAGAATAGGTTTAAGAGAAAATCATGTGTGAAGGCCTGAAGCTGGATTTGACTGTCGGAGGCATTAAGAGACGCAAGCCTTGAGAGTATTTCCTAGAAAGTGGGAGCTTAACCCAACTTTCACCCCCAGCATTGACAGTCCTTGAAACCCTTACATGATGGTTCATTGAATTCCACTGTTGTCTTGTTCATTCTGTTTAAGATATGTTCAGCTTCTTTAGGCATGCCTAAAGCATGTTTTTTTTGGTCCTTAAAATTAGCTTTACTTATTGTATGCACATTTGTGTAAACCAATTTTCAAACAGGATTTTTGTGTTCAGTAGCTGTAAAAGATCTAGGCTATATGAAGGTAGACATAACAGAAGTCAACCAGGATCCTCATATTTTTACACCAAAGTTTGTCAGTAGTAGGCTCCCCTCTGTGTCATGTAATGTGATTTTAGTGTGTAATATGTTAATACATCTGACCTGAATAAGAATGGACTATCTGTCATGCTATTCCAAATGCCTTTCATGATCTTACTTGTGATGCTACTGCTTGTCTGCACATGAGCAGCAAGTCCAACACTCAAGTACAATATTTGACCATTGTGTCCAGCCAAAGAAGTTTTTTTGAATTATCTCTCCAAAATAAATTTATCTCAATCTCATCTAACCCATTTAGAAAATGACATTGTCACGTAGATTAGTTGTCACTGTTTTTCTGGGAAGTCTTTTTATTTCGTTAGATGACTAGGAAAATTTGATGTTAACAATTAGTCAAATTGATAAAACCTATTCGTTGTTACTTTTTAAAAATTTATTTTCAGGTGTCTGACAAAAATTTGGCAACATGTTTAGGCTTGGATACATTGACCTACAGAGTCCGAGAAATGCCACCTGGTGACAGTAACTCCTTTTCTTCTCTGCATAATAAACTGTCCGCTGCAGCATTGACTGTTGTATCCAATACTAAACCAACTTCAGATCAACCAGATGCCAAGCGTTCAGGTTCTGAGGTGCCCTTAGAACAAGGGCAAAATCAGGTGAAGAAGCCGAAAATAAGTACTTATGTCTCCTGGGATAGATTGTCTCAGCCTGCGAATGTGAATGCATCAGTGGTCACGTCACAACAGGGTTCATCCCTCGAAGAGAAAACAATTATTTCAAGGTCTGATTCTTCATTGTCGTCTGTTTCTTCTCTTTCCTCGTCGTCCGTGACATCCCCACAGTTAAACTTTTCTACTGCAGTGACCTCATCCACTGTGACAACATCTTCATCTCCCCCAACGTTCACCTCATCGGTTTCCAAGCCAGTCTCTGTGTCGTCTGTCACTGTCAGATCCCCTTTTGTTCATATAGCATGCCCAACCACAGTCTCGTATGTCCTGGCTGACTCAAAAGGGCAGCATCTTCTTGGGGCAAACAAAGGGGCCAGCAAAGGTCAGTCTGTCCCTGTCCTCATCACCCCTCAGCTGACCACTGGGCAAATTTTGCCAACTATCTCCAGTGTCCAACCAAAAATCTTAGTAGCTACACCACAAAGTCAGCAGGCCTCGATAGCAGCCACCACTGCGAGCCAACAGCCAAATGCGACAACTTTACTTTTGGCAACAGCTGCACCTCCTTCAGCGCAGCACAGAGTGGTGGTTAGGCAACCCCCCCAACAAACCAAGATTCTTGTGCCCAGTCAGTCCACTGTGGGCAAACCTCAGGGCATGTCAACCATTTCATTGTTCAGCACAACAGCCAGCCCCTCGGTCAGCCACTCTCGGTCGATACTGAGCCAGGCGAAACCTGCAGAAGTCAAGGTTTCCAGGCAGCTCTTCCATGACACCACATCCTCGACTATTTCCACCTCTGTTGCGCTCTCCAATGGCCGCAGCAGTAACAAAACGGCTAGCTTATTATCGACTTCTCAAACAGTATTCCAGCCACATTTGCCTGCTAGGACTACAACTGTTCCGGCCATCTCTCCAATAGTCAGTAGCAACACGACAGAGGCTACTAAACCCAAACCAGTGCTTTCCACTAGGACTTTGGTGACCCCTCCCTCAGGTCAACAGTTCATTGCCAGTCCAAACAAAGCAACTGGGGTCCAGGTGATTGTCTCTGAGTCAGAAATGGACGACATTGAGGTACTGAATTCTCTGGGTTTCACCGATGATCTTAGCACACTGGCGGTCTCTGCTGATAACTTGAATGGCACGCTCTCAACAACCGACCTCGTCTCTGTCTCCAGTGTCACAGAGGCAGATTCTTTCCTTCACCCCCAGGCCACAGACTCTAATTGTAAATATGTCACAACAGGTGAGGCTTCTGTCACATCCTCACCGTCCTTTGGTATGATACAAAATGGAACCATTAGCGTACTGGATGGCATGGCGTACATTAACGGCAGCTCAACAGATTTCTCGACCAATTCCTCGCCCCCAATTAGTATCAAAGACAGCAGCAACGTCAGTGCTGGGACATTGGTGGTATCCAGTGCCACATCCACTGGAGATTTTATCATTTCTAAATCCCAAATGGGCTTTAGCTCCACCATGCTCCACTCCAGCCCTTACACCAATGGAGGTAGCCAGGATATTAAGACTGAGTCTTTGAACAACTCCTCGATGATATTAGCAGACATGTCGGGACTGCAGTATGAACAGGCCGATGCCTCTGTTCATCTGAATGGCAGATCCCTACTACAGTCTGTAGAGACTCCAGAGGACTCTATCAACTTGCTGTCTGATAATCTGCCAGTGTCCGAACCTCCGGATGCTGATGCTCACTTTCTGGACACAAGGGATAGTGGAATGCCCAGCGGGGACGAGGTAGATAACCAGATTTATTTGTCTGAGGGAACAAATATTTATCAAACAGAAGATGGTACTATAATTATTCAGAGTGCCGACGGCAACACCTATCAGCTTCAAGGTGCCCAGGGCCTGTCTCTGGAAACCGTCCAGGCTCTGCTGTCTGGTCAGCTGAACCAGCTGACTGAAGATACCGGATCAGGTGGTGTTCAAATGCTTTAAGTACTTTCACTGTCCAGTGTAGGTCTTTCCTCAGTACAGAGTTGTATTTTTTTTTTTAAACCAGTTTATTTGTTTTCTGTTTTTGTTTCACCTCATGAAGGTGTGTGGAGAAACATAGTCACAGCTCCGTGTTGGTAACTTAATCAAAGGAAGAGAGAATTGTATATTAATGGTTGTGACTAAACTACTTCTAGAGGAACTTGAAAAAGTCATTCAAGTTAGAGTTGAGATAGCATAATGGATTCTGTTTCTTAAGTCATTTTGGGGGGGGGGGGGGGGGGGTATCTGGGCCTTGCATTGGCTTATTCTATTTTGCATAAATATATGCACTAATCTAAGGGAGCCTCCACACTGCTTATGGTTACTATACATTGTTGTTATCTGTTGGTATGGGTTAAAGTTGACTGGGATAAGATATTTACTTACAAGTTTACTGTCCTTTATTTGATTCATACATGAAGACACAAACACATTTACACACACACACACACACAGTCAATTAATTCTCTATTGTTGTAGTCCAACACTTGAGTTGAAATAAAAACATATTTACATGCTTGCCCTTGTTTCTGCTCTTGTATTTGCTCATGGATTCCAAAAAGCCGAACCCAAGTGTCGTTTATTAGGTTAAAAAATAACAACATAATGATAGAAGAACCCAAACATTAAAGCCGGAAGGAAATAAAAGTTCTGATAAGTATCCTGCTGCCAATATAGCATTTTTTTAAAAACATCTTAAGTGGACTATATTCAATAGTTTGATACATTTTTATTACACAATAAATCTATATTAAAAATGTTACGCTACAATCAAGAAAAAGACCTTTGTTCTATCCATTACCAATTAGGTATGTATACCGGTGACCGGTCACTTCATCCCCGGTCATTTCACCCCCGGTCACTTCATCCCCGGTCATTTCATCCCCTGGTCACTTCATCCCCCGGTCACTTCATCCCCCGGTCATTTCATCCCCTGGTCACTTCATCTCCCGGTCACTTCATCCCCTGATATTTTCATCACTTGATAATTTTATCTAACAAATTGTAATTTTAAAAAGCATTAAATGAGCAATATTTAATGTATTCCTTTTTTATTTAAATGACAGAGAGAGAGAAAGAGACAGAGAGTGACACCCTAAATATACATGCAAGATTATTTCCAATAAGCACTCAAACAATTAATTTTAAGGCTATAGGAACCTTATCATGACGGGTATGTTCACAACACTAGAGGCCCCCCACCAGTTTCAATATGTAGAATGAATATCAATAAACCAAATACATATTTACATATACGTGTAGAAATGAAATATCGATAGAAATAAAGTCCTATAACACAATTTGTAACTTTAATGTTTATAAGGAAGTCCGCCTTTATTAGAAAAAAATAAAACCTTATTACAAGGCTAAAAATGACTCGCCCATTTTCAAGAAAGAGCGATTGAAAAATCAAATAAAGTGAAACATGGTCGTACTTTCACCACAGCTTGGCCTTTGATGATAAATTATCAGCGGCACGGTCATAATTATTGTAATCGCACTTCTCTCTCAAAAGATTTCCACTACTTGCACCACACATTGGCCTTTGATGATAAGTTATCAGCGGCAAGGTCATAATTATTCTAATCGCACTTCTATCTTTCAAAAGATTTCCACTACTTGCACCACACCTTGGCCTTTGATGATAAGTTATCAGCGGCACGGTCATAATTATTCTAATTGCACTTCTATCTCTCAAAAGATTCCCACTACTTGCACTACACCTTGGCCTTTAATCATTACGCTATAGATAAGTACACATCCAGATTTACCATATAATATTAGATTTCTCATTAAGAATACAAAGTGGAAGAGGAAACACCATAAACGCATTAGTAATATGTCATAAAATGTCAAAAAGAAAGCATTCTACATAATCATATTTATATATAAAATATTTAATTGGGGATGAAATGACCGGGGGATGAAGTGACCGGGGGATGAAATGACCGGGGATGAAGTGACCGGGGATGAAATGACCGGGGATGAAGTGACCGGGGATGAAGTGACCGGGAACCTGTATACCGTTGAGAAGTAAGTTCAAATAATCCCAAAGACAGCTTATGAACCAATTGAACACTTCTCTTTCAGTGCCTTGAAGGAATTTTGTTTTCATCACATTTTAAAAAAATCTAGAAACTCTTGAAATGGTTGAAACCTGCTGCTTTACATTTGGGATTTGAGATAAATATTAATTTACTGAAACTTAAGAAAATACTTTTAAAAAACAAACAATATAGTAATGGATACTAATTACAGATGTTCTTTCAGAATAAGAAGACTATTATGCCTCAAGTGTATTGATGTGTCAATATAGTCATGAATGTCATAAAAGTTATAGTCTACCAAGTCATTGTTTATTTTGGGCTGACTTAGGCAAACCCTTCCAGTCTCTGCTGGCACTTGAGATTAAAGAGCACCCAATATGGTTTTGTACTAGCCAATAAAAAATATTTTGTTGAATTGCTGTTGTAAAGCATCTCTATCATGTTAATGGTCTACTCAGTGCACTTTGGTCCAAGTTGGGGAGGGCTTAATGTGCTCAGCCTGGATCTGAACTTGAGCCCTCTTGATAGATAGCCAAATGGTGTTTGCCACTCAGTCACAGATCCCACACACACAAGTTTTAAATAAATTCTTGTTCCACATGCTGGGAGTAGTGCTAGGGAGATCAGTATTGGAGCTAAAAGGTGACAGGTGTCAGTAGTTTTAAATACCCCGGAGCTATCATCTCAGATGAAGGAACCAAACCTGAAATACTGGCCAGAATTGTACAGTCCACAGCTGCACTTTCAAAACTTAAAAACAATCTGTAAAAAGCCCACCCCTCAACATTAAAATCAGACTGATGCATTCCGCGGTCATAGCCACATTCTTATATGATTGTGAATCTTGGATGCTGATTGTAGAACTAGAGATCCTAGCAATGGAATTGAGATGTACAGAATGAGCCTAGATATCACATACAAAGACTGAATAATTAATGAAGAAATTAGAAACAGGATAATACAGTACTTGAACCTCAGGATGACCTGCTAACTACTGTCAAAAGCTCAAACTTAAACTCTATGACCATATCACAGGGTTCAGTGCTTGCAAAGACCTTCCTTAAAGGGAACAGTACCAGGAAAAAGAAGAAAAGACAGACTGCAAGGGATGGGAAGACAACATAAAATTTTGGATGGTCCTGTCATTAAAATATGATTTTTCCATTTCATAAGACAAGAGTTTATGGGATTTGGCACATCTGCACAATTTAGGCCATTTCATGCCCTCAAAAGACATGAAGAAAGATGATCAACAGATCTTGTGTGGTGCCCGTCAGATTTAGGGAAAGGTGAGGTGGAATCTACATATTTCAAAATGGCAAAGCAGATGCTAAATGTGGTACTAAATGCTGATAGACAGCCTTTTGTTTAACAGATGTTGCAATATTAAAGTTGTAATTCTGGTCTAAGACTGCATGCATACTTTGTAACTCAAGACTTAATGGAATCACACACAATCTCCCAGCTTTCTTTTAATTAATGTGCTAAAAACAAATAATTTTTGTCCTTAATGGATTACATTTCTGCTTCTTCAAGTACACTGCGTCGCCATGTTCAAGAAGAAGCAGAGAAGACCGGGAAGAGCTGGGACACCATCAAAAAGTTAGCAAGAGACCGTGGAGAGTGGCGTGTTTTTGTCGAGGCCCTATGTTCCATGAGGAACTCAAAGGAGTGATGATGATGATGAATGGATTACATTTAAATATTCATTAAAAGTATTCACAACTCCATGATGTTTAATCTTGTAAATAGTTTTTAAAATATCAATACATTTCCAAGCTAGATGTGTAGGGGAGGTCTAACCATCATTACACATACTTTCAAAATATCTTTTTTATGAGGGTCTAACATTTTAAATATACTGAATAGACATTGTCTATTTTTCCTTTCAAATTGCTTATTAAATAATAATTTTTTTTTAAGGTGTAGTTGCACCTATTTGTCAGCAGGAAACAGAATTGATTGTCACTAGTACTTTTTGTTTTCTTACAAACTAATGGGACACATGAAAACAGAAGTGCGGAGAGTTTCAATGCTAAATCCGTGGGGCATGAAATTACTTAAACTCCAAAGTTATTTTTGGTTCATACTTATTGCCCTTTAATATTAGTACATTTTTCAGTTACCTACACACCATTTGATTTACTGGACACTTGACCTGTGTAAGGAGTGGTACAATGATGGCTAAGAATGCCTGTATGTTCCATCTACGCTACCCTTATAGATAAGATCATTTTGGCCAAGGGATGTTTGCTTATGAGTATGTCTGAACCATCCTAAGACTCAAAGTACCAGTACTGCTATTAAACTACAGTAAACTACACCTTTAGTAAAATCACTAAATTTAGAAAGCCTTCAGGACAGAAGGCTCAAAAGTAAAGTAGCAATCATACATAAAACACTGAACCATAATCTTCAAATACAAAATTTAATAAAATACTCTGAAAGACACAAAGATAAAGGCACATTCCTTGTCCCATATGCTAGGACAAATTTGTACAAATACTCCTTCTTCCCTAGTGCTATTAGAGCTAGCCAGGAAAACCAGTGACTTGGCAGAATTTAAGACATTGGTTAATATGCATGACTAAATGCATGATGCGTAGGACGTAATCATCATCTTTTTTGAAGTAACGTCTGTATTATATAAGATAACTACAGTACCAGTACTGCTATTAAACTAAGTACTTTTAGGAAGGACAAACCTTTTTATTTCATTTGACATCCAGCAATCTTGTATCACTTCACTATTCAACATTTGTACTCAGCAAGTTGCTTAGTCTAGCTTAACTTTCATAACATGGATACTGACATTAATCAGGGATAAGTACATTTTTATTTAAAAATACTTTTTTTTTTACAACAAAGCTTATCAAAGAGAAGAAGCTTAAAATCACTGCAATGTCTCAATACTGCAGGAATAAGTTCTTTTTTTCTACATAAAGCAAAATTAATTATCACTAATTGATTAACTATTAAATTGATTCATGTATTATCGACTGTGAATAATTATGCACAATTTCAACTAGATCAGAGAAAACGAATATTTCCTTTTCGATACCAAACAAAATCATTAATTGATAAATTAATTTTTTAAATTGATTCCTTTTTTTTTAGGTACAACAAATAATTATGTAAAGTTTCAACTTGATCCGAGAATGGGTGTGATAGACAGACAGAGTGACTTGAAATATGACTTGATATAAACTTTAGAAAAATGTTTATGCATCCTATTTTGAGAAAATTATTTTCCATTTTATTTATGTTATTTGTGACTGTTTCAACATCTTAGACAATCTGATCTAAGTAAACTGGCAAACTAGTGCCTCATTCTTGGACGTATTTTTAATTTTTTGGACAAAACCAAATCAACATTATTATAAATACAAACTTATATTCTAGACATTCAATTGATCAAATTACAAAGAAATGTTTTTCTAGGACAACAGTTTAATCGAATCAGTTCTAGTTCATCTCTAACGAAGTCCTGCGTTGTCTTGCACTGAGGTAAATTATGTTGTAACATAGTTTAGCCTCATCACTGCTTTAAAGATTACAACACCCTAGCCAAAACCTCCTGGAGGGGAGGAAGCGAGCTACTTGAGACCATCACGTCAGTCCAAAGGTCATAATAAACGATCAGGCAACCATCCAGTATAATCAGTTGGTGGTTAATTAATACAAATAAAATTATAATAGTACTGGTAATAAAATCCAATATGAAAAAATCATATACTATATGCATGGCTAGCATGAAGGTCAAAATAAATCTGGACACCATCAATGTGTTCTGGACAAATCCAAACTCAAGCTAAGAATTCCTCGTTTGGTAAAATATCTTTAAATTTAACACACAGTGACACAAATGAACTAAACACACTGTGTAAGATTAAGAAAACAGTTCTTGTGTCTGCTCAAGTGCCTGAAGTCTATGTTAGGACACTTTAATGCAACTACCACCAAGAATATTACACGGCTGGGTAGTTTCTTTTCCCCGAATCAATTCAATCACATCACTGGCTTTGTCAATAAAGTTAATTTTCCTGTTTCAGTGAGACAGACACCATCCAGGTCATTTTAGACCAGTCTATTTATCAAAGACCATCTTATCAGGTCAAAACATCAGCAATTAAAAGTTGTTTTTAAAAGTTATGACCAGATAGAAATGGAGATGGCTGGGTGGGTAGTTAAAAAATTGTTTGCCATCTGATACCAGTACATGCTGACCTGATGTGTACCGGTCTCTGACACTTCTGACATGACTTAAATCTCCTGCCGGAACAAGCGGACCCACGTTTGAGTCTGCTGCAGTGACAGTTTGAACACTAGGGATGCTTGTTTGATCAGCATGGAAGTAGTGGTCATCAGGACTGGACATGACCAGTTTCAATGAGAAGGGCCTGCAGTAAGTCACAAGTCCTCGTGGAAACATAAGGCTGATGAACCCAACAGCTGGTATAGAACATGATGACATCTCTGCTGGCAGCATGGCCTACATATTTACATAGCTCAGCCTTGAAACTCACTTCCTGTTGGTAGTCTGTACAGATTTCTCTCACAGTCTCGGCTAGAAAGAAAAAAAACAAACATTTATATCAAATAATAGCAAACACTAAGTACTTGTTCTAAAATCACTTTAAGTCATAAATAAATCCAGATCTACATTTACTAGAAATAAATTATTATTATTATTATTATAGCTTTTATATAGCGCTACTTTCATGCTTATAGCATGCTCAGAGCGCTTTGGTCCAATCTCGTTTGTGGACCAGTGGGGAGAGGGGTATCTAGAAGTTGGTTTTCAGTGCTGCCTTTAGGCGCTAAGTAAATGCAACTCTGCCCGAGTCGGGTGTCAAACCTCGAGCCCCCTTCTAGGTAGCCAAGACAAGCCAAGTTCAAGCGCACTTAGCCTCTCGACCACGCTTCCCTAATAACATTAGGTTCTGCTTTTGTTCCTCATTTTTCTCATCCTATCTGAAGTTATAAGTGTTTGTTTTTTTATAACTTTAATGCCAAGACAAGAGTTAAGAGTGACATTTTAATTATAATAGAGTCTGATATTTAATTCCAAGACTTAAAAGAAAGCTAGCTATTTTTCAAGAAGCATTGCGCCGAGATTGGGAATCTATTTTCTTAGTGAGCATCTACAAGGTAAGAGGAGCCTACATACAGCATTGGGTGGCACTTGACTTACATTCATATTTAAATTATAGAACAGCATGTCACATGTTATAACCTACATACCTATGTCCTCTAATGACATTGTCTGAAATAACACATCACTGACAGTTGTAGACGTGTTGAAAACTTTCAGTGAGACTAAACTCTCCGCAAGTTTTGTCTTGGACTCGAGTTTCTCAACAATTTTTTTCTGTAAAAAAAAACATAAACTAATGAACTTTGTCATCAAACTCATAATCTAATTGTACAGACACTAGCTCTCTCTTTCTTTGGAACTTGCTCCCCATTGATCTCAGACAGACAACATGCTTCAATGTATTTAAGAACAACATTAAGACCTATCTGTTCAAAACTTTCATAGATTAATCTTATCTTATATAATTACCCGACGTTACTTCAAAAAAGAAGATGATTACGTCCTACGCGTCATGAATCTGGTCATGCATGCCTTGTCATTGGTTTTCCAGGCTAGCTCAGGCAACCCATTTCAAGCTCTAATAGCACTAGGGAAGAAGGAGCATTTGTACAAATTTGTCCTAGCATATAAAACAAGGAATGTGCCTTTATCTTTGTGTCTTTCAGAGTATTTTATTAAATTTTGTTTTTGTATTTGAAGATTATGGTTCAGTGTTTTACGTATAATTGCTACTTTACTTTTGAGTCTTCTATCCTGAAGGTTTTCTAAGTTAAGTGATTTTACTAAAGGTGTTACTCTAGTCAAATGTGAATATTTGTTTGTTATGAATCTCACTGCTCTATTTTGTGCCTGCCCCAAATAGTCATTTTAGCTCTTGTGTTTATGTTTGTAATGTTATCACAGCACCTTGAGCCTACATTTTGTTTGTTAACAGCGCTCTATAAATTAAATAATTATTATTTCATACACTACTTAGTACAACAATGAGCCAGACTTCACATATTTTGGTTTTATTTTATATTTAAAGACTGTTACTTTATCCAGGCTTTTTTTTTTTCACCTAAAAAATTTGATTGTCAAATGCTATTCAGTTTGAAGAATTCTTCTTAAAGACTTTACAGTGTTGCTAGTCAATAAATGAACTGCAATGAAGGCTAACATGGGCGTATGAGTCTGATATTTGGTCAGAAAAGGCTTAAGTTCAAGAGGGATGGACAAATATTTATAGCTTTTATATAGCGCTACTTTCATGCTTATAGCATGCTCAGAGCACTTTTGGTCCAATCTCATTTGTGGACCTGGGGGGGGGGGGGGGGGGGGGTATCTAGGAGTTGGTTTTTCATGCTGCCTTTAGGCTCTCAGTAAACACAACTCTGCCCGAGTTGGGTGTCCAACCTCGAGGTAGCCAAGCCAAGCCAAGTTCAAGCGCACTTGGCCTCTCTACCACGCTTCTAGTAGAGCAGCAAAGTCCAGATGATTTTTTATAAAACTTACTAATGGGTTCCTTATAGGCGTCTCCATTTACTTTTGTTTTAATGTACTCCTGCAGCGCATATTTCTATCCCTGAGAAGAAACAGTTCCCAGTCACGTGTGTCCACAAACACTCAATGGACATGTGCCTGTGGCAGTAATAAAGTCTTCATGTCTAGCTGGACTGCAATTAAACAGCCAGTGTAAAGCAGATATCCAGGATCCAATATCCCAGGATAGCCTGCTTTAAATGAATTGTGAACAATATATGGGATCCACAAAATCCCCTACGTTCAATATACTGTTTGCAACAATTACACGTCTGTCCTACATACCATATCACCAACAAGATCCAACAATAGATCACAAAGAGGATTCAATTCCAAAGGTAAAGCTGGCTGAGGACCACCACTCACTTCCTGGACATTAAACCTGTAACAAAAAAAATAATAAATTATAAAAACAACATAAAATAATTATAAATATAAATTTTTATTGCATATTTCTGTGCAGCTTTATCCTGATCCTATCTTTCTTTTTCTCTTTTCTCATTTTTTTATGTTGGAGAGTTCAGATAACTAATCCTATATATGAGCTGTGCAGTGGTGTCCAGATTAGGCAGCTCTCCATATAGTTTTTTTTTCTATAGGGGTATTTTTAATACCATCTCGTATTCCGATGATTAGGGTTAAATCTTGTATTATAAATTCATTGACTTCATGAAGGATTGAGCTTAAATACCTCCATTTGTCAACCTATAGTTTTATATAATGTCACTTAACTAGTCACAACAAAAGTGTAGAGACATCTGTGGAGGTTGGAGTCTTGAATGTACGTTGCTGAGTTGACTTGGCTGCTAGATATTAGGCCATTGCTAGAAGTTAGGTTACTGCTGGATGTTAAACCATTGCCTGATGTTAAGCCATTGCCTGATGTTAGGTCAATACTAAAAGACAGTTTTTGTTTTATTTTTTTATGCAGTACTTTGATGTTCATTGCTATGAGTTAAATTTGTGTTTTTCTATCTTGTAGATTTTGTGTGACCAACTTGTAAAGCAGATTACAAAGCAATAGGTATAGTTACAAAAATAGAAATAGTTTACAGAAAATATATATAAATATATGGCTCCTTCTGCCTAGGAAAACATTGGACACACCAAGATGAGCCACTGATTTGGTTTCGTCTTGAGACGAGGCAGAATCTGATGTAGCTAATGAAGCCAATTCTAGAGCATCAGATTCAGCCACAGTTTGTGCATGTGTATGCATCTGTTTTAGGGCTAGCTGATAGGGCAGCTTTCTTTTTCTTTCACTTGACTAAGGTAGCTTCGTTTCTTTTGCTCTCAGCGAGGTTCGTCCCAGCATGCACAGTCTTGTCTTCATGCACTCTGGTCTTAGGCTATCTCCTCCTATACACTTTTGTTGAGGCCTGTCGTTCTCATGTCTCACTTGCAGACATCTCTATCGGTCTTAAATGGCCCTTGGGTCTGACTCCCTCCACAAGCTCAGCATATAAGAATAGAATGTCAATTAATAGATTGTAAATACACTGTATAATCTTGTTCATGCGTCTATTTTTCTATATAGAAATGTTTTTCACATTCCTAAACATAACCCAACACACAAGAATCGGTACTAATGATTTGACTTACACTTTCTCAATTTTCATATTGGCTATCCTGGTTATAATGTCCACACCTCTGGAATTCAGACTTGCCCATTTCAAAATCAGATTGTGAATGTCAGCTGCCAGATCTTTCACTTTGCGAAGGTCTCCAGTCAAATTACCAGCAGAGTGTTTCCGGATTTGGGTCACTTGAGGAAGAAAAAAAATGTATTCATTACATAAATGATATATCATAATGGGTGCATGGCTTCTGAAATAAGAAACTTTGATTTGAATTCTGGGGAAAACTGAGATCTTTAATTTTGGTATTTTTAGGACATCCCTGAGTTCATCCAACTCTAATGGGTACCTGACAGTTGCGAGAAAGTAAAGGCAGTGGGTCAATGTACAGGCCACATGGCACCCACATCAACCATGAGCCACATGAGCATATGACTATAATATGACACCATCTGGCCCAAATACCACAAGGTCTAAAAGGGGCTATTTACTTTTTTATTATATTGAAAAGAAAAAAAATTGTCAGAATAATTTTAACAGGTTTATATAGGCTAGAGTAGAGGCTTTAGCAGGTCTCACAGATTGACACTTGTAAACAGCCTCCTCTTCTACAGCTCATTGTGACCGGTTCCTTTAGAAGCAGAGGGACAGTGTTTAAAATAATATGATTACAAATTTCAAGTCCTTTACACTCAAGGGGGTGATTCAGCTTGGTTTGGATTAGCCCTTCTGAAAAGTGATACCAGGCCTTGGTAGGGGAAGCATGAGTGTTGTCAAGAGACAGAGAAGGGGGGGGGGCAGAGGATTCCAACCTTGCTCCCTTCCCAAATAAAATATACCATGCATTGACCTGTTTTCCTGCCTGCTGCATGGCTCCATTAATGAAGTAAATCTACAAGAATTCCAACAGCCTGAAAAACTCACTACTTACCAGGAGAATCAACACAAGAAAGAAGACTATTATCTTGGGAGGTCATGCTTTAAGGAATTATGGACTGATTTCAGCTGTGAAAAAAAAAAAGATGTTTAATGATAAATAAAGAAAATAAGAATCCACTTACTAACTTTTACTGACTTTTCACAGCTGTGTGCGAAATGTTTTCATTAAATCTACAGTAGATCTCGACTCTTGATCTAAGTCACTCAAATTTGCGGACTTTTCATGGTTGTGAGAGAATTATCTTTACTAGATTCTAATGATTTAGTGTAAATCTAGACTCTAGATCTAAGTCACTAAAATTTTTGGACTTTTCACCGCAGTGTGAGAATTATCTTCACTGAATTTACAGTAAATCTAGACTCTAGGTCTGTCACTAAAATTTGCCGGCTTTTCACGTCTGTGTGCAAATTATCTTCACTAGATTCTAGTCCTTTGGCGTAAATCTAGAATCTAGCTTATTTTTTAAGTAATCTAGACATTAGATGTATTGAGATCATTAAATTGACTAAAATTCACTAAGTTTTCAGGTCAGGTGCGAATTTTCCCTAGATCTAACAGAGCTAAATCTAGATACTATTTTTAGCTCTCAGATTTATGGACTTTCCACACTAGTCATTCTTACTGTTACAACAAGAAGATCTTAGGTGAGGAAGGGCCCGAAGGGGTGAAACGTATACATTAGGCTGGTAATGCTCTAATTATAGACAATAGTCACTACAGACTAGATCTAGTGCGTCTTCAGTCGTAACAATGAAAGGATACAACCATTTCTATGCTGCCTTCAGACAAAGCCAGGTGAAATGCTTGCTTGAGCCAAGGCCATCTTCAATCACAAGGTCGCTCTTCACAAGTGGGTGAAAGGCGGTGTAGACGCATCACTGGTCAGCTCATTAACAAAGCCAGCCAGTAACGTCATGTGATCAGAATGCCTAGTTACGCTGTTGTTTTTTTCTCCCTCACATTTTTAGCAAGAAATAAGCAAAATTACTTTTAAAAAAATATTGGGTAAAAATTTTAGGAGAGTGGACAAAATTTTAAAAGAATTCTGGCAATTTTTTGGAGAATTTTAGGAGACTTTTCATTTTTTAGGAGATTTTAGGAGCGCTATAAACCCTGTTTACTTATTCTGAGCATGCTAAAAAAGTGCTGTAAAAATGCAACAAAATAAATGTTAGAAAATAAAGAACTTAAAGGTTTCTGACCCATCAAAATTTGGATATATTTTTATCTCTTTTGTGGAGGCCCTTTTCTTGTGACTTATTCAAGAAGTTATCCATCTTGTACTACAAATAGTACAAATGTGTCCTAGATACATGTCCATAGTATCACATGGAATATGAAACGTTCCTTTATCTTAAATATATCTCATCATTATATCTTATATATATATATATAGATCTATATATATATAATATATATATATAATTATTATTTACATTTCTATCTATAGTCTAGTATTTAAAATTAATAAGTATTTTAATATAGATAACAGAAATTACTTTTCAATCAAAATAGAAGATATTAATTAAATGTTCTCTACCCATTTTATTGTCAATACATACATGTGTCAAGCTAGAATAGATAAAATTCATGTTGATAGATCTAGAATATTCTAGAATCTAGATTCTATCTAGTCATTCATGGCATGCTTGTTAATCTTTGTGACTTGTCTCTTTTAGTTTAGTTTATTAATCAATTTCAAGTTAGTCTATTCTAGTTAAGTGTTATCAATATCAATTAATGAATTATCAATATATATGCTTTTATTATTATTATGAAAATGAATAATTATTAAAATTGAATATAGATATATATATATATATATATATATATATATATATATATATGAATAAAATTTGAACTCATAATGATCATAATTGATGTCAGATGATCATGATAATCATCTATGATCTAGACCTAGAGTAGTCTAGATTATTCTAGATCTACTTATCACGACTTATATTATTATATTAAATATTATGTCTTAAATATAGAACAGTAAGAAAGCTACAGACAGGGAGAAAGCATGGGCCTCAGCTCTTGTAGAAAAGCGTGCCACATGGAAAATGGCCAGCTCCTCTACCACCAAAGCGAAAGCCACCTTGACATGCAATATATGTGGACAAGAGTGTCTCTCCGAAATAGGGCTCCAAAGCCATATATGAAAAAATGTTCGAGATGAACCATAGTCTTAGATAAAGTCGTTTTATGACTGAAGGAGGCCAATGAATGAATGAGTATACTAGAATAGTCTGAATAGTATAGTATTAAGACTTAAGTATAGTATATAAAGTATATATATAGTTATAGTTAGTATACTATACTTAAAGTCATAGTTTTTTATACTCTATTACTAGTTTAATAAGACATTAGAAGTATTAGTACTATTACTCAGTGAGTCTATTATTACTTACTAGATCTACTTAGTTATAAAAATTAAGTATAGAGTATTATAGTATACTAGATCTATAACTTTTAATGATGAAGTCTTTCACGAGATTACGAGAGAACTTGCTGAAGGTTTTTGCAAGGTGTTAAAGAGACAGCTATCTAGCTATCTGGATGGCCCACTCTCTAATCCTGATGAAGAGACTGTGATGAGGACATCTGAAGCTCCTCTTCACAACATGCACAGCGAAAGGGCTCTTGGGATGTTTGATTTTCAGTGTCACAGGGCTCACAATGCAACAGTTGGCTTTAGAGATGGTAAAGTAAAATTTGCAATGAACAAGACTATGACGTGGTTGAAGACTAAGCCAGTTGAAGAACAGTGGAGAATCGTTTGCTTTGCTCGACGTTTTGCTGCCAAAAGAAGACAGGAAATGATGGCTCGTGAGATCAATATTTCTAATGCTTCAGCAGAGAGGCTAAAGATGATGGCACAGCGAAGAGACAACAGACAGCGTTCCCAGCTGGAGAAGGCTATCAGAGATGGCACTGAGGACTTTACCAAGGTACCTCCAGAGACGAAGGCTGACTGTGATCTGATTCTAGCAAAGTCTTCAACCCTCATTGGCAGGACTCTTCAGCATGTTTGGACAGATGACCAAGGAGATACAGTGTTTGAAGGGAAAGTTATGAATATTCAGGGAAGTATTATTTCTATTTTATATAGCTCAGAAAGTGAAGCTACTGAGTTATCAGTGTATGAGCTTGTAGCTGATATTATTCTGGGAGATGCTAGTTTTTTGTCTGATTGAAATGTTAATATCTTTATGCTAATTAGTCTAATGTTTGTTTTTTTCACATGGCAGCTGCGTAACACAGTACATTTGGCATTGATCTGATGACCACTTGAATTCTGCTAGCTTATGGATATGGATATTCAATACATAATTGGGAAGTAGCATTTTTTATAGTCATTATTTGTGTGTATATATCATATATTATGTTAATATTCTTTATAACTTTATAAAAGTTACTCCATATTAGAAATATCTTACCCATATGTGAATACATTTTACTTTTGACTTGTTGTATGTTACTTGACAGAACTTAATTCAATTGTATTATAGTTTGCCTGTTAAGGCTCAATATTATATTTACATAAAGATGAAAATTAAGTCAAGTTACCCTTTCAGACTTTTCCCCATCCCATTAAAATTGAGTGAACTCAGGAGCACCCCAAAAATTCAAAAAATCGGTCTTTACCAAGATTCAAACCTAGGGCCCAGGTTGGTAAGCCATGCACTTAACCACTCAGCCACTGCGCCCCCACAAAGATGAAGTGGATCATTTCTTGTTAATTTTTCCCTGACCTGCTTAGCACTGAGGGGACGTACCAGGACTTGTGTTTGCTTTATCTATTTCTTATAAATTACATTCCATACAAAGCAATAGTTTGACCAAACCAAAATATTTGCCTTTACTAAACTAATTTATATTTATCAGATACTTTTAATTATTGATAAGCTTTGTTCAGGTTCCGTAAAAATGTACCAATAATAAGGATGAAGTGAATTACTTTTGTTCCTAATCTTCCATGCAGTGAGGGGATGGCCAAAACTTCCATATTTGCTTCATCTTTTCCTTTTTAACTTTAACAGTCCTTCATAAAATATTTCCAACAAAAAAAACAACAACAAATCATGATGAGCTTATTCCTCAAATAGACAGTTTTAAAGAATTATCTAGACACACAACAGTAGATGTATTGGACATTGAACGCAACATTTAGAGATGTTACCCGGTTGTATTTTGATTCAATAGTCTTATGACTCAGAAGCATATAAAATTGTTAGTGACAGACTCAACTGTGACCCAATCTTTCATACAATTTATATTTAATGTTGGATTAATAAATAGACTTGACTGGACTTGGATATTTACTGAAGCACCTAGACCTAAGCTATTTTTCAAGATATTGTAGATATTGCATACCTGGGATGTTACTTATGTGATAGAGTTTAATTTCACTATACAGCTGATAATTGTGCAATGAACAATTTATAAGACTAATTTTACCTTTTCAGCAAGCACAGCTTGGTACGCAGTAAAAGTATTTATTCTATTTCAGCAAAACAGATACAGTCCGACTATGTGCGTCTTCAATCATGCATGATGTTCGCAAGCTTTGGCTACTAACATATATTCACAGACTGACATCAAGAAATCTATAGTTATTTACATTTTATATCTATATTATAATGCTAGGTGTTTTTTTTTGTAAATCGTTTATGTAATATTTAAAAATTAAAATGTTTCAGAATTCAAAATGTATTGAACGAAAAAGTTTTTGTTTTTTTATTCAGTTTTTCAACATTTCGCTTCATGTTTTAAATTATATATTTTTTAAAATACATTCCAAATTTAAAATAATTATATATATGAAATAAATAACATAATTGTGCATATCTGTTAAAAATTTCATTCAAATATCTCTATTGCTCACAAAGTTATGACTACTTTAAGTGTCTACATAATTTGTCGTTTTTCCGACGTCATTCAAACTGTTTTGTAATTTAAAAAATAATTTTGTTTTAACTTCTAACTCAGGATTATATATAATAAATGCATAACACATAATCATGCTTTTATGTTCAAAATTTCATTTAAATATCTCTAATGGTTATAAATTTATGAGCACTTCAAGAGTCAACATATTTTTTTGTCGTTTTTCGACATGCCATCCAACATTTATCTACGATAATAAAAAATTGATTTAACTTCTAGCTCAGGATTATATATAATAAATAAATAACAAATAATCATGCATTTGTGTTAAAAGTTTCAACCAAATATCTCTATTGGTTTAAAAGTTATAAACATTTATGTACAGAAATGTATTTTGTTTCTATCGTTTTTCAACACCTACCCCAACATTAACGGCTTAAAACAAAAAAGTGTTAATAGACATAGATGGTTTAAAATTTAAATAATTATCAGAACATGATTGTGCATATCTGTTGAAAATTTCATTAAGTTATCTTCAAGAGTTAAAAAGTTATAGCATTTTTAGTGTACAAACTCCTTCTTTCGGTCACAAAAATTGATTTTTTTAATAGACGAATTTTCCGACACTAAAATGATCATAACTCATGCTCTAATTAACTTAGAAGCATAAATGAGGTATCACTGAACTCCATTCAAAAAGATCTATCTAACTATACTGGTTTCATTTAGATTCAAATAATTTAATTAAATTATTTCACTTTTAATATATAATGCTAAGTAAATATAGTGATTCTAGGCAAATCTAGATGAGTAGACAAATAAAAAGTCAATAGTATTCATTACTAGATCTAGAGTTAGATCAAATCAATGAGAGATCACTGATCAATCAAATCTAAATAAGTAAATTCTAGATAAGATTTCTTGGCTAGATACAGAGACATAACATAGATTTTTATACAGGATCAAGTCCTAAAAATATTCTTTTAAAATTAAAGTTGTTTATGACATTTTTGTTGATATTGTGTTAAATGAAGCTTCAATCATGACTAAGAGCTAAACTTTATTTTTTTTTCTCCACAGAGAACATCATTGGCGATGGGCATGGCATAACTAAAGGAGGCTGCGATGTGACATGATTGTCATACACACTAATGTGACAGCAACAGACAAGGATGTTATAAATACTTTTACATATTCTGACACCATCATTGGGCGCAAGCAAAAAAATTCATATATTGGAAAATTATTTTCGACCTGGTGACGTATTACATTTACTTACTGACGCCACAGATCTATAACAAAAAAAGGTTTGTGTTAACACAAATCTCAGGTTTCAAAATAATAAAAGGAACAACACAATTAATTTCATGCATTTGTGTTGAAAATTTTATTTATATAGCTCTGAAAGTTAAAAAAAATACAGCCTATTAATGGAAAAAAAAGTACTTTTTCTGTCATTTTTTTTTACATGTTGTGTCACATCATAAAGTGTAAAATATTTTCTTGGACTTCTATCTATAATTTAAAAGTAAAATAAGTATCAACAGATAATAAAGCATCTCTGTTTAAAATTGCATTCAATTATCTCTTAAGGTTTAAAAGTTAGAGTCTTCTAAATGTGAAAAAGTACTTCTTGTCGACCGTTTCTTTTTTTACAAGTAACCTCACTTTAAAAACGAATAAGAACATTATGTCACAGTCTACCACTTGTTTGAAATTAAAATAAATATCAGGACATAATCATGTATTTCTGGTGAAAATTACATGCAAATAACTCAAATAGTAAATAAGTTACAGCATTTTTAATGTGAAATTTTCCTTTTTCGGTCACAATTTAAAAAAAATAATATAGGCAAAATTTTCGCCACTAAAATTGCTATAACTTCTGTTCTAATCAACTTAGAAACATAAATGAGGTATCAATAAACTCGGTTCCAAAAGCTCTAACTAACTATATTAGTTTCAATACAATATATTGAGTCTGAAATTTTTATCAAAGTACCTAATTAATAATAATAATCATTGATGATTATGTAAGATAAGAATCTTATCTACATCTAGATTCACTAAGATTCTATTCGAGAAAAAGCAATTAATATTTGGGTAATAGTTTATGTGAATCGATACCTAACCTACTTTTTTTTTTGACGTACACTATTAACTATATTTGAGTTCAGTCGTAGTTATTAGAATGGATATGTCTCTATGATTTGAATTGCTGAATGGATGCAAAATAAGTAAAATACTTGGCAGTGGTCTCCCTTTTAGCATTCTCTCTTATCTGGAAGTTATGAAATACCCCTACTTCCTTGCAAAAGTAAAAAAAAACAAAACATGAAAAGTTTAACAAAACAAATCAAAGCTAATAGCATGGTTGACTCATGGAACTATACTAAATAAATAATACCCATTCCCCAGACTCCCAAATACCCGGTAATAGATCTTTATCCAAAATAAACTGCCTCATCGTAGATACACATATTTTATATTCAAATAACTGCTACTACGATTGGGAAAGTTACACAAAGGATAATTACATTTTATGATTTATGAAAAACTAGGAAAGTAGACGCATACTGGAATCCATATAGACCTACATGGATACATCATGAGCCTCGACCCTATGCTCGACCTTTCTTACATATTGGTCTTCAAGTCTCGTGTGTCTTCGAATGTCTTGACATCTCTGTGACGTCACTAGAGCTTTCTTTTTGTTTCTCTTCGTAGCACACATACGTTTCGTCAACAAAGGGAGAGCAAACAAGTTTCACAGGATGAAAAAACAACACACTAATATATGAGTTGTATCCCTTACCATCTGATGTTTTAAGTTAAGCTAATCCCACTTCACAAGATGTCATGTAGATATCTAGATCAAGATCCAACTAGGTTAAATAATTGAAAATGATTTCCTAAAAAAAAATATACTAATTATGAATTGTTCTTAGTCATTAAAGCTTTCGAATCAAAAACTGTGAATGTCCATCTATTAAACATGAATGTGAAATGTAATTGCAAATCTGAAGCTAAGTGCATGGGTACTTGCTTGCTCTGGTCTCCTCAGTTTGTTCACCACCCTCTAACCTGCGGTGAATTGGGTCATATCCGCAGCATGGATGTTGAACGAATTTAAAAAGCCATCGTCCATGGTCCATGCCCTGGTCAGTGCAGTTGTCAGGGGCAGATATGGTGAGAGTGAATGTGTTATTTAAGTATGAAAGAGTTATATCCCTTTGTTTATTTTACCCAGAAATGAATGTGATCAGTCTACACATGGTGGTTTTGAACTTTTGAATGTGAGTGTTTTCTTGTATGATAGAGTGAAATTGGTAGTCAGTTATTTTTCCTGGACTGATGCTTATGTACATATATTTCTTGAGAGTGGCTGTCATTTCTGTGCTCTATCGGATATTAAAGTATTATTATATTTCCATGGATATCTGGAGTGCAAGTTGAATTTAATCTAGTATTACTTTATTGTTATTCATGTAACCCCCTAACGAGCCAAGTAATAAAAGGACCCCGACACAGTTCCTTATTTCGATTTATTTTAGTTCACTATTTTTCTCTCAATTAGGTATCGATCCCTCGTGCTGCCTCTGTTGGATGTGTGTCATATTTCCAATATTCAAGACATCGAATCTTCGAGATCTAATTATCCTATATTTAATTATCCACTATATATGTGGGTGTATTCAGGGGCGGACTGGCCACTTTAAATGACAACAAGTACTGTTAACGTGATTTATAGATAAGAGACTTTATGCCGTGAATGTGGATGTTAATCTATAACAGAAGAAGTGAGTAGACGGAACTGTTGGCTGCTCCAATTTTCAAGTTGTATGTATGACTACTGTAATAACTGAAGGGAGGCAACTCAACGAGACATAGATGTTTATTTACAGGACATCACAAATACATGTAGAACAACAGGTTTTGAGCACAGCATCGTCATCTCGGCTCTAGACTTGGGCGGAAATCGTTCTCTCTAATGCCAACATCCTTCCTAGTCTAGTCACTAATAGTGCGCACCTTCTGCACTGTCTTGGATGGCGGTGTGCACGGCAAGGTTATAACACTACTTTAGTAATAGCGAAATGTTATAAAAGCATGTAAGAAAGTGGTCTGCAGATCATCGAGGGGGCCCACTGTAATCCTGTTTCGAGTGTTCTTATTTGTGAGCCTTATAGGTGATACCGATTATCATTCTATAGCAGTGGTTCCCAGAGTGGGGTACGCGTACCCCCAAGGGTACGGGAAGACTTTGGAGGCGGTACGCAATCGCACCTCACCAACCATGATGATTTTAAAAAAAAATAACCCATTTTAGTATGTTCTATTAATAGATTAAAGTATGGTGGGGCATTAGGGGGTACTCAACATTACAAAAATTATAAAAGGGGTGCACATAGGTCCAAAGTTTGGGAAACACTGTTCTATAGCATCTCAATGCCATAGGATGGTCTTCTTTAGGAGAACTGCATTTTAAGAGATGTTGAAACACGTGTCTTGTCGTTGTCCTTGAGGTGAAAAGGTCACAAATAGGTTGCTTTGGTTACTTTAGAACTGGCAGACGATATCCACAACCTTGTATGTAATCGAATCAAATATTGAAATATTGTTTAAATGTTTTACATGTTCCTTGGAATTGAAGATTGTGTCATTCTAGCCCAAATCTCCTTGCACGAGAGTCCTGAGCGCATGTCATGTGCACAGGTAGCCATATTATGTTAAATAAGATTGGAGAACTGTGTGATTTTGAAAAATAATAGAGGTGTAAATCCTATATAATTAAATCCAGATCGAGATTCTAAAAGGTAAAAGAAATTTAGGAAAAGAATATTTTAAAAAATTATATTTGAATGTTTTCGGGCGCTAAAAAAAATTGCTAAAAGTTGCCTTATCTTCTTCTTATCTTATATAATACAGACGTTACTTCAAAAAAGAAGATGATTACGTCCTACGCGTCATGCATTTAGTCATGCATATTAACCAATGACTTAAATTCAGCCAAGTCACTGGTTTTCCTGGCTAGCCCAGGCAACCCATTCCATGCTCTAATAGCACTAGGGAAGAAGGAGTGTTTGTACAAATTTGTCCTAGCATATGGGACGAGGAATGTGCCTGAAGGCTTTCTAAATTTACTGATTTTAATTAGAAAATACAGTTAAATATCTTGTTGAGTAATATTCCTCTCATCTTTCGGTCCTGTCATTAGTTTATATTTAGCTTTCTTTCGCATCATCCCCCTCCTCCTCTCTCTATCTCCCTCTTTCTGTCAGGTTGTCTCTGTCAAGGGAAAGAATCCACATTAAAGTGATACAATTTGTAGGAAGTAGCCTCCCCTTGATACATTGCTTCAAAAGAGTTCTTCACTTTCTCAGGAGAAGATAATCATAATTAGCGTCTACAAGTGTCTGCGTATGTGTAGATTTATGTATGTGTGTGTGTATATATGTGCGTGTGTGATAAGAAAACGCCTTGACCTTCCAACCCACCCACCCTCCGGCCCAAAACATTTACTTAAACCAGTGGTTCCCAAACTTTTTTTGTCTCGTATACCCTTGCAATGATTTCACGTTTTCGATAGCCCCCTGCTTAACTGGTATTGCATTTTGCTAATCCATCAAATTTTTTAGAACTCTTTTCTAACTGTAGTGAGTTGAAGAGTGAAAATGTAATTTAAATCTGCATTATTAAGTTGTTGGGATCTATCGTTATTTATTGATAAAATTCAAATTGAAGCCAATTTAAATAACAATTAATATTTATTACTAGAATCACCAAACACACTGGCAGCAGGAAAACCAAATTCAAAACTCTGCTGCCTTGCAACTAAACCCAAACATGGGAAAAGTTTCGTGGATCAACCCCGAGGAGAAATAAGGAGCCGGCGATCTATATGCAGTTTACATCACACAGCGCTACACCCTTGCAGAGCCTGTGACGCCGCTGATCACATACTCATTTGCAAAAAAAAAAAAAATTACATAAGAAGCTTTTAATTTTATATAACTTATACCACCGATGTGCCCTTGAACTGTATTGTTGCTTAAAGAAATTCGTTTAATAATATCAGATGTAGGTTTGTGTAAAACAGCTGATAAAAATCGATGTTATATCTCTAGTGTTTTCCGATTATGATGATGAAAGAGATATTGTTAGACGTTCACAAACTATCAACGTCTCTAAATGATGTCGAAGAGAGATTCTGTGGGTCTGTTCTAAACTTTATCTTTTAGTGTTCGACAAGTTTTTCATATCTTTATTTTGTCAGCGTGGCATTGTCTCAGATGATCCTCCAGTGTTTCAAATCATCTTAAGACTAAGACTAAGACTTAGACTGCTTTATTGATCATTACGGAAATTTGTTGTGATTACAAGGACTCGTTTCTCATATAAAGACAACACATCAGAAAAATACACATAAATACAACAGACAACATAAAGAGTTCATTCAGCGACTACACACAGGTATCTTGGTGCATTTCATGTTCCCTGATCAATGAGTGGCATGAGTGCTGTCCAATGGCTGTGTGAAGCGTCTAGTGTGGTAGCTTAGCTTGTTGCCACCGCTGGCTAGCATTTGTGAAAGGGGAGCAACTTTGTAAGTCTCTCTTGCCAGTACATAGCCTCTCCACAGCAAGTCCTATGCAGTACCTCCTCGTGGTGGCAGATGGAAACTGAGGCTGCGAAGCCTCAGGCTAAACTGCAAGGGTCTCGGAGGAGGTTTGGCCCCAAGATGTGAGGCAGGCATGGCCCGTCGGCGTGCGGACACGCCCTGTTGCCCACAAACCAAACCCCTAGCTATAGGTCAATAGCCGCACTGCCTTGTGTGTGTGTCCCTGTAAGGTCTAAGGCTAAGGGAGTAAACCCTAACAGAAAATCCGGTCCTGGAGCCCCGTAGGCGGGGGGACAGTAGTAAGACTACTGCTCTCTGGCAAACTCCTGCAGCCACCTGTCCCCAAATTGTGATGGCTCGCCATCCCTTTGGACCCGGTCAGTATGGAGGAGAGGCGGGTGCTGACGTGTGGGCAGCCCAGCACTCGCAAATTTACCGCCCAGGCTTTCCCCCAGCAATGGAGAGGTCACTCCATCTCTGACAGTAATGTCTTTGAAAAAACACGGAGAGTGGTAGTTACCGGTGATAAGTTCCTAGCTGATTGGCGTAAGCTGGAACGCCAGGGACCACTCTTGACGGTAGGAGGGGCTTTTTAGCCTCACTGGATAGCTACTGCCTGCCTTAAGCCGAGCAGCCCTCGGACAATAAAGTGCTATCCCGCCACAGCTTGCCGCACCACTGGGTGCTTGGTGCTAAGACAAAATCAAAAAGCAAGCTGCTCACCCGCACCTGCAAATAAAATGAAAAGAAAACCCTCAACATTAATGCGTTTAGCAAGCTGGAACATACGGACAATGTGTCCTGGCTTCAATACTGACCCTGAACTCGTCACCGACATGCGACAAACAGCTATCATCGACAGAGAACTCAGCAGACTAAACATTGATGTGGCCTGCCTGCAAGAAACCAGACTGGCAGACAGTGGATCTCTTACAGAAAGCAACTATACATTCTACTGGCAAGGAAAACCAGAACAAAGCCCTAGAATACATGGCGTCGGCTTTGCAATAAGAAACAGTCTCGTCCCCTGCATTGCAATGTTTCCCATTGGCAATGAAAGAGTAGCACACATGAAATTTGCATCACCGCAAGGCAAAGTTAATATAATCTGTGCTTACTCACCAACCCTTGCTGCACCAGAAGAGGACAAAGACAGATTCTTTCAAGCTCTAGAGGACGTAATTAAAAGTATTCCAAAGTCCGAGCACCTCTATATAAATGGAGACTTTAATGCCCGTGTTGGTGATGGAAATGATGCATGGCCAAAATGCTTGGGACCTCATGGTGTTGGCAAAATAAATGACAATGGCCAAAGGCTACTTGAGTTCTGTAGCTCTCATGAACTGTGTGTAACAAATACATTCTTCTCTGGCAAGGAACTCCATAAAGTCTCTTGGCAGCACCCACGCTCAAAAAGGTGGCACCAGCTTGACCTCTGCATCACCCGAAGGATGGATCTGAAAAGTGTCATCCACACCCGTTCATACCATAGTGCGGACTGCAACTCAGACCATTCACTAGTGCTAAGCAAAATCAAACTACTTTTCAAGAAGGCTTACACTTCCACTCAACCCAGAACTAGGCGAATTAACGTCAACCATGTAGGTGACCCAGAGAAGTGTGCACTCTTTGGCGAGCTCCTGAACAGTTCAATCCCCTCGTTAAGTGATGAAGAAGACATCTCGATCAGATGGGAGAAATTAAGAGACGTAATCTACAGTTCGGCAATCACCGCCTTTGGGCCTCAAAAACACAAAAATGTAGACTGGTTTGAGGCGAATCTAGCACATATGGAACCTTGCATCGAGAAAAAACGATCTGCACACCTCGCTCACAAGACAAAGCCTAATCCAAAATCTCTGGAGGCCTTCAAAAGTGCTAATAAAGAGGCAAAACAAATGGCTAGAAAATGTGCTAACAACTTCTGGAGGGATACCTGCAACAGAATCCAAGACAGTCTCCACTCAGGAAATAGCAAAGCTCTATTTGATGTCATTAAAGCGGCCCTGGGTCCAGCAGTGTCTAAGCCTGCCCCCCTTCTATCCAAATCAGGAGAAAAAATTACAGATCAAACCAAGCAGCTAGAACGATGGACAGAACACTACCTCGAAGTCTATGCCACACAGAATACAGTAGACGATGTCGCCCTGGCTTCTCTACCAGATCTTCCAGTACTGGAATGCCTAGATGAGCTTCCGAGCCTTAGTGACCTCAAAAAAGCCATTAACTGCTTAAAAAATAGAAAATCTCCTGGGAGTGATGGTATCCCAGTGGAAGTAGTGAAAGTCAACGAATCACTCCTGCTCCCTGAACTCTATATTCTCCTCTGCCGCTGTTGGGAAACAGGTCATGTCCCACAGGACATGCGTGACGCAACTATAGTCACAATATACAAGAACAAAGGGGATCGGAGTGATTGCAACAACTATAGGGGTATCTCTCTCCTCAGTATAGTGGGCAAGATCTTTGCTAGAGTGGCACTATCCAGGCTGCAAGTGATAGCTTCTAGAGTCTACCCAGAGTCTCAGTGTGGATTCAGGAGTGGTAGGTCCACTATAGACATGATATCTTCTCTACGACTACTGCAGGAGAAATTTAGAGAGAGAGACAGACCCCTTTACATTGTTTTTGTCGATCTGACTAAAGCTTTTGACATGGTCAGCAGAAGTGGCCTTTTCAAACTCCTGAGGAAAATAGGTTGCCCTCCCAAACTACTGAAGTTAATTGAATGTTTTCACGAGGAAACTAAATGTACTGTCAAATTCAATGGAGCCCAATCAGCACCTTTTGAGGTTTGCAGTGGTGTCAAGCAGGGATGTGTGCTCGCACCTACTCTGTTTGGCATATTCTTCTCCTGTCTACTGCATTATGCGTACAGCGACATAAACGAAGGTGTGTTTCTCCATACAAGATCCTCTGGAAAACTATTTAATGTATCAAGGCTGCGGGCAAAAACCAAGGTTAGGAAGCTACTCGTCAGGGAACTCCTGTATACTGATGATGCAGCTATTGTGGCTGATTTCTGATATTCAGCTACAGTCCATGGTTGACAAACTATCTGCTGCTTGCCAGAAGTTCGGCTTAAACATCAGTCAAAGCAAGACTAAGATACTTGTCCAAAACACAAACACTGCACCTCAAGTAAGCATTAATGGCCAACCACTAGAAATTGTTGATCACTTTTGTTACCTTGGCTCCATCATATCCAACAACACTCTACTGGATAAAGACATAAACAACAGGATAGCCAAGGCAATGGCCACCATGTCACGGTTGCAGAAAAGAGTCTGGGACAACATATTGCTGACTAGCAGTACTAAAGCCCTAGTCTACCGGACCTGTGTGTTGAGCACCTTGCTGTACGGAAGTGAAACATGGTCAACCTACTCATGGCAGGAAAAAAAGCTGAATGTCTTCCACCTCCGATGCCTAAGGCGGATCTTTAAAATAAGGTGGCAAGATAAGATAACAAATGAGGAAGTGCTACATAGAGCAGGATGCCAGGACATCCGCTCTGTTATCAGCAGCAGACGCCTTGGCTGGCTTGGCCACGTTCGTAGAATGCCAGTAGGTCGACTTCCACAGGACATCCTGTATGGCGATCTAATTGAAGGCAGGAGAGCCGCTGGTCGCCCACTTTTACGTTATACGGATGTATGCAAACGCGACATGAAGCTCTTCAAAATCGACACTGGCAACTGGGAAGAGGTGGCACTGGACAGATCCACATGGAGAGAGAGCATAAAGGAAGGGTCACAGATTGCAGATGTCATACACAACAGAAGCAGAAAGAAGGGTGAAAATGCAATGGCGCCTGGTGATTTTATATGCCCAACCTGTGATCGCAGCTGTGTATCAAGGATTGGCCTCTTTAGTCACACAAGAAGTTGCAAAGGGAAAAGATCGTCTCACGAGACGTAAAATGCCACAGATCAATGAGTGGCACTTAGGCAACCGCTTGTGTAACAAGGAAGGAATGAATCCCAATTTTAAATAATCAACGCTGTACAATCTACATTTCTTTTTGTTAAACATTAGTTAGGCCTACTTGTAGACCAAATTGAGCTATTTAAATAAGTATTGAAATTAAATCTAACAATTTTTCGTTTGAATATTAGGATATTTAGAGGATGAAAGAATAACATTAATGGAATGTAAATTAAAGACACGACTTGCTTAAATGAAATCTATTATTGTAGACCCCCGTGGACATCTCATAGACCCCCCCCCCCCCATTAATTTTTAAACTTTCGTAGACCCCTTGAAAGTCTTCGTAGACCCCTGGGGGTCTATATAGACCACTTTGGGAATCATTGAGTCTTAAACCAACTCCTACGCTATTGATTTTGCCCATGACATGAAAATAATGGAAGAAATTATTTGAACACGTCAGGTTGTTGCCTGTGAAGTGTGAGACATGGGCGTAACCAGGATTTTTATTTTATTTTGCAGAGGGAAGGAGCTCTATTTTTGTGTGTGTGTGTCGGGCGTAGCTGTATTCTGAGATTCAAAGATGCATTTTTAAAGGTGTCTACAGAGCAAATTCCTGTTAGTCTAGTAAAGAAAAGATGCAGGTCAAATATCAAATTTGCAATTCTCTGTGCTTTATTAATCGAACCCAGCGTAAATCTGTGATTTTAGAAAAAAATTAAGTGAAGGTTGAACCTCAAACCCCGCTGGCTACGCCCGCGGACTTATATGAATTTATTTCGGGGAAGAGGGTAGTTGAACCCCAAGGGGAAATACTCCTCCCCCTGCAACCTTCTCAAATTTATTTTGATATTTAGCGGCCTCCGTTATTAGCCGCTATTAGTTTTGTGTCGTCTGTCTGTTAACCGTCCGTCCGTCCATCTAGTTTTCATCTCATAAATTAGAATATTGAAATAGATATTGAAAATCCGATATCATGATATTTCATATCTTTCAAAGTTCTGATGCAATGGCAGCCTTTCAGTGGCGTAGCTAGCCAAGTGCGGGTGGTGCGGGCCGCACGGGGCATCAAGTGGTGAGGGGCATCAAACTGAGCAAAAAATTTCTCATTAAAAGCTGCACACATTGTGCATACATGAACAAACATAAACTACTGTATTTGATTTAAAAGTTTATTCATTTTATCTCTGTGTTAATATTGTTATGACTCTACATTGCGCACTGTCATTTGGCGCGACATTGTGTACCAGAGGACATGATAGAGAACAGAAGTCAAAAGATGGCTGATGTAAACAAGTGTTATTATTCGAATGTGTAATTGTTATCCGACTATTAGTCTATTATTAAATTGCTGTTTTTACCTATCACTTTCGTTGAGGTTCTTTGGGCTCGCTGTAGGCAGAGTTACAGCAATATTATGGGCGCTGCTTGGGATTGATAAGTCTGGCTGGCGCTCATAGTGCTAGCTCAGGCCGAACACATTGTCTTCTCTGGTTAAAATGGTTGAAGATAGGGATCAAAGGTCCTAAAGGTAAAAATCTGATAATGAAAAGAATCTTGGATGATATTCATTTTCTCTCAAAGCAGAATCTGGCCCTCAATGGGCATCACGAACGAGTTGAAGAAGAATTGTAAAGTAGTTGGATTGTTAGTTGCTATGCAGTCTTAATTTTCTCCTCTATTTTGGATTCTTGGCCCCTTCATTAAGTAAATGACGGGTAGTCTACCTTAAAAAAACCCAATGATCTTCAATTCGAGACTGTGCACTTAAATGGAAAACATTAAAAAAACATTGATAACTAGTCTACTAGTCAGAAGGGCAACACTGAAGCCATTACTATTATTCAAAGACGTATTGGCTATAATAAAAAGAAGACAAGCTAAAAAGGTGAAGATTCTGTATAAACACCTAAGAACGAGCTACGGATTAAGATTTATTCTTCCTTGGACGTGATAGTTCATGAAATAATCACCCAATATGATCATATCATGATGTGGTAGAGTGGTAGGTGAATATGAATTTTATCGCTAATAGTCGCTATCTCAACTATTGAATCCTCAGATTGAAATCAATCTTGATAGTGCTCATAGCAACATTGACAAAAACAAATTTCGTCTGGAGCGAAAGAGGCGTCAACTGTGTGTGTCACAATGTCTTCAGAAACCGTTGAACTTCTCAAAAGATATCAGCTAGCATGCCACCAGGTGATTCAGCTCTAAATAGTGTCTAAATATTCGTGAATGCCAAATTCTGCTTTGAGAGAAAAAAGAATGATGTCCAAGATTCTCTTCTGGTAGTATTGTCAGATGTTAGTGTGGCTATATGCGAGCGAAGTTTTTTCAGACTTAATTAAGTTGATCCAGAATTTATACCCATCAGCGATGCGTTTCACTAACTAGGCCATTGGTGGAAAACAGATTTCGATAAAATTATTGATAGTTTTGCGACCAAGAAAGATCGTATTTGTAGTATATTTTGTTAAAGTATAATAACGTATTTTCGTTGTTTTATATCCGAGGGGGCATCAAGAGGAGATGCCGCACTGGGCATCAAACACCCTTGCTACACCAATGCAGCCTTTTCGTTTTCTGAAAGCCAATAAATTAATTTTTAAAATCAACTGTGCATGCAGGGTCTTTTTTCTTTATAAAAATGCACCTTTAAAAAAAAAAAACTATTCAGAAACATTGTGGTTTTGGGGACCCCAACTTGAAGAGACCGATCGTAATAGCAACTGCAAAAGCTAGAAGCAATTTATGGTTGGGGAAGTACTGTTAACTCTTATCACATTTCTGATATGGTTCTTGGTTCAAATCTTTCGCTTATATGAATGTCTTGTTGAGTTTGACATCTCTTACAATGAACTTGCTTCATGTCCATGACCAAAAGAGAAACAAATACTTTTTAGTATGGTCTCAAATAGCTGACAGAAATAGAGACATGGAAAAGAATAGACACGTCAATGTTTTGTTTTTGTTGTTTCCGGAAGTTCGTCAATGCCATTATTTTTTTTTTTTCTGCAGATGATATTGTTGTAACTCCGCTCCATCGCCACACTGATGGTGCGCATGAGAGCACCATTGAACACATGAGAAGACATGCTTAGACAGGAAGAAGGACAGTTGCAGATCCGGCTGCAGTGATCTGCAAGTTATTGAAGTCTGGGATGTCTTGCTACCTATGAACTGTGTTGAGGACCTGGGGCGGCACTGGGAAGTGTGTCGGGGGTCTGTATTGGTAGTTAGGTAGCAAAGGACTGGTGTCACTTGAGATAGGACACTCTGGGACTAATAGCTGAAGTCCATGCCTGTTTGTAACTGTAAATAAATACCTTGTTTATTGTTACCTCCTTCCTTTCGTTGAGTGCCTACCTTAGAGTTACAACCAGTATGTTAACTTATAGAATAAAGCGGCTAAGTGCTAAACCTCGGCTCCTGAGTAGAGAGGTCCTAGGTTCAAATCCTAGTAAAGATTGTGTTTTTGAAATTTGAGATTTTAAGGATCATCCCTAGTCCACACAAACCTACAGGGTACCTGACAATAGTTGGGGAAAATTAAACACATTTAGTCGTTGTGCTGGCGACATAACACCCTCGTTATCCGATGACCATTGCATTACCTGCCCTAATAAATCACAAGCACCCAAAGAGGTACTTTACTTTAAATTCTTCTGTATAATAAAACACTTGCGTCACGTCTAAAAGTTTACATCGCTCTCTTTCTTATGCTATGGACCTCTCTCAAAGTATTGTTATAACCCAGCCATGCGCACCGCCATCCAGGCTAGTGCAGAAGGTGCGCACTTCTAGAAACCAGACTAGGAAGGATGATGACATTAGAAAGAAGGAGAGAAAGATTTTCGCCCAAGTCTATCTTATCTTATCTTATATGGACCTCTCTCAAAGTATTGTTATAACCCTGCCATGCGCACCGCCATCCAAGACAGTACAGAAGGTGCGCACTATTAGTGACCAGACTGAGAAGGATGTTGACAGTTGAAAGAAGGAGAGAACGATTTTCGCCCAAGTCTATCTTATCTTATCTTATCTTATCTTATATAGACGTTACTTCAAAAAAGAAGATGATTACGTCCTACGCGTCATGCATTCAGTCATGCATATTAACCAATGACTTAAATTCTGCCAAGTCACTGGTTTTCCTGGCTAGCTCAGGTAACCCATTCCATGCTCCAATAGCACTAGGGAAGAAGGAGTATTTGTACAAATTTGTCCTAGCATATGGGACGAGAAACGAAATGAAGATGCTGTGTTCAAGTGTTAGTCATGTCGTCTTGTAATAAACACATATATCTCGTAGAGTTGCCTCCCTTCAGTAATTACAGTATTTACTTCACACTGAAACCAAAGAAACAAATCCTCCCTGCAGAGGTCGGCAACCTTTTTTGACTAGGTAGGCTACAATGTTAACCTCATGGCATCCACGTAATGTTGACCCCTGATTTATATAATTGACACTCAGAACAAAAAAAGAAACCCAGACAACCTAAAAATAATCGTTTTTTTTTTTTTATAATGACTTTCTTATTTTATTTTAATCTTTGATTTGCGTTTCTCGTCTTCCGGACTTTGTTGTGAGAGGCTTACATGAACAGGATAGGATGACACGTCATTTATGAAGTAGCTATTTTAAGAGCTTGTCGTCTAAGGTTCCTTCTATTTTAACGTGATCTAGATCTATAAGTCGTTTGATATAATGTTGTAACCCTGCCTTGCACCAGTGCTTGAGGTGCGCACTAGCGCACTGTTGAACGTAAACAGGAAGACACTAGAATGGAGAGAAGAACAGTGCATCAGGGATTGTGAAGAGTCTGAATGTTTGGGAAACTAAGAGGCCAACTTTTGTGCTGCCTGAAGGTTGTAGAAGGGACCTAGAGCGAAGCGGGGAAGGCTGTCGTTGGTCCACATTCGGGTTAAGTAGCAAAGGACTGGTATGCTTAGTAGTGAGACTCTTGAGGAAGCTGAAGGATGTTATGTGTTTACCCTAGTGAATAAACACCTGTATTTATTTCCTGTTAAACTGTGTTGAGTTGCCTGCCTTTTCGTTGAGTGCCTAACCTAGAGTTGCAACAGTATAGATTATATAATTGTTCGATGAGCGGGTGGCTGAGTGGTAAAGCGTCTGACTTCCGAACCGGGAGTCCCGAGCTCTAATCCTGGTGAAGACTGGGATTTTTAGGGCACCTCTGAGTCCACCCAGCTCTAATGGGTACATGACATATTAGAGGAAAAAGTAAAGGTGGTTGTTCGTTTTGATGGTCTCATGACACCCTCGTTAACCGGGGGCCACAGAAACAGATTACCTTTACATCATCTGCCCTATAGATCACAAGGTATGAAAAGGGGAGATTACCTATAGGTCTAATAGTTGGATTCTGCAAACTTAAGTTTCTTTCAGGTTTATTTATTTATTTTGCGAGTTAACAATTATACAAGAAAAGTCAAATAAAAAACAAAATTTAAAACGCAAACATTTTATAGTGTATTTAATATGACTAGCTTTACCCACCGGCCACGCATGTTAATTTCTATCTCAATACACCAGGGGCGTAGCTAGGAATTTGGGGGCCCGGGGGAAGTGACTTCTTTGGGGGCCCCTTGCATTTTGACCTTCGATATATGACATGTTTGTAAAATGTTTTACATGTTTCGGATGTTCCTTCAGAGTTGAAGATAATTTACTTCCTAGTCCAAACCTCCCACAGGACGACGGGGGATGGGAGCGGGCAGGGTTTGAACCCGGGACCATCGATAAATCTGAACGACAGTCCAGCGTGCAAACCGCACAGATGAGATAATGTACGCAAAAAAATATATAAGCCCAAAATCAAATTGGTTCAGTATATCAGTAAACTTAACAAAAATAATCATTAAGACTATTTAATGAATAATACCGTTGTTTAGTAGTTGAATAATGCACAAGTGACAAATCTAAATTGATATCGCTTCACGTCGTGCATTCTGTGCAGCAAAGACATCTATAACATCAACTACATCGATACTTTCTAGTATTTGTGACTTCACTGACATTAAAGCCATGATAAGCCTTTCTTGCGTCATTGTGCTCCTCAGATAGTTTTTGATGAACTTGAGCTTTGAGAATGATCTCTCATATGACGTAATTGAAGTGTCCTGGGTTAGCGGTATTCGGAGGAGGTTGCAAAGTTTGAGCACACGTAATTACCATATGAAGCCTGTTTCCGCAATATGTCTATTGGCGATTGTATTACTGATTTGTTGATGAAAAGTGCTCGTGCATCACTGACATCATTGAACAAGCGATTTGCCATTTATTTCATTATACAAACAGGAAAAAGTAACACATTTTGTCATAAGCGTGTCATCATCCAACAGGTGTCTTGGTTTTGAAGAAGAAACCCAAAGGTATCCATTTTCTTTCCATTTTCTTTCCAGCCTTTGTAATCTGCCCTTCATCCCCATATGAAATCTGTCCAGCAATTCTGTCGCAACAGTTGTCATAAAAAAACATTTAGCACCCAGATCTTACATCATAAAGACAAACGATGGAAAAACATACAGAAGAAATCAACGCTTTTTGAATAAGAGTTTCGATGAAGACATCTCTGGGTACTATGATACCGATGAAGACCATGAACAGCAAACTGTTGGAACAAACGAAACAGACAAACGTCTAGAGAACTTGTTGTGCCAGTCAAGACAACCAGAAGTGGTCGAATTGTTAAAGTTCCTAGTAGATATGACTCTTAAGAACTTTAAAAGGAAGGATGTGATAATAACTTCAAAAGGAATGATGTGCTAATATTATATGATATTACGTCATTGTTTGTTGTTTATGTTTTGTGCGAAAGCAAAAGGATTTGACGGAAATAAAAAGAGAGTCTTCTATGTCTACTTTGATAATCACAGTCTCCGTTTTAATTATCATTATTATTAATTAATGTCTACAGTATGTTTATGTTAATATCTATCTGTGACAACAGAACAGATTCTGTGCACTGCTTCTAGTGTCCATTCTTTCAGTTGTTGATTCAAAAAGGTTCTCCAACAGTATGATGATTTTGTCGAGATGCAAGGAGACTGCCGACGTAGCTTCTTCTCTTGTATTACTTTTTTTTTTTTAAATACCGGTTTCATCTTCTTTCAGTTTGGCCCATCTCTGGGGTTAATTGGGAAAAAAAAAGGTGAACAATTCATGTACAGTTCCAAAAAAAGGTGACAATTGTTGGATCTATCTCAGCAGAATGAAAAGCTGCCAGGTTGAGAGAATGATTATCACAGTCAGAAATGTTGCTTTTGGATTTATGCCCAACAGACGTATCCGCAGGCTAGACAGACGGCCACTCATTGTGGCTACGTTATCATAGATTTAACCTCTGCGTCACGCTGTTTTGTAGCCCCTCTCTGGTCAACTCGGCATGGGGGAAGTTGCCATAGAAAGAATAACATTTTTTTAATTTCACAAATAAAAAATATGCCATGATTGTGAAATTTCCTCTCACGAAAAGACATACATTTAGGTTTTTTTAATCCATTTTCTCACCATTGCAATTCACTCTTTTATCACTCTATAACAACGGTTTGTTTGTGTTTTTTTTTTAATTTAGAAAAACATATACAAATAAAAACATAAAAAAAGCCCACAAAAGAGGCAAGATGGCCCATAAAAGAGGCACATAAAGCCCAAAAAAGAAGCAAAGAAAAGAGGCCTAAGGTCCAAGGATTCCTATGATGATAAAGCTAAAACTGAATAGCGCAAATTCTGAGGTTTCCTTTTTTTAAAAAAAAGAGGAAAGATGAATAGAGGGGTAATAACTCGAATCTGAAGTTTAATTCTGAAATTATAGACGCCAAACCCGAATAATGGACTATTCTAGCATTATTAAGAATAACTATTAGATCTGTTATACCCGATTCTGTAAATACTCGCCATTTAAATCTATTATTAGTAAAGGTAACAAGATACCTGGAATTCGCTGTATATCATACAGTTTTATTCGTGGCAACAAAGAGAGAAATATTATTACTTCTTGCTGCAAGCAAATGTTTGATCTCTTTTAAAAGGAAAATAAATCGGCAACAAATCTATTAAAGAGTTGCATTTTAAAATGTAAAACTAACTTTAAAAAAACAACAACTTTAATCTCTGTGGGAAAAAAATATTTAAAAAATGTCAACAAAGTCAACGTACTGATAGACCTAGATCTAGGTTTAGTATTAGTTATAAATTTAATCCATAAATGTTGAAAAAAAGAAGACACCCGTTGACGCTATTTGTCAATCAAATAAATTAATTTATGTATTTACAAACAAATTTCGGACACCAGTTTGCCCCCCCCCCCCTCAAACAACGCCTTGATCCAACTTTGTAGGCCTACAAAATGTTTACGATCGATCAATCGCGGATAAGAATTTATTTCCGGTTTCCAGTCTAGTAGTAGATGTGTACAAGTCTATAGACTTGTATATTATATCTTGACTGGAAACCGGAAATAAATTCTTATCCGCAATTGATCGACCGTGAAAATTTTTTTTTTTTGTAGAAAGTTGGATCAAGGCGTTGTTTTGTAAAATAATTAAAAGAAGTAAAGTTGTTTTTTTTTCAACCCTAACCTATGTAACATATAATTTAATTTTTTAGATCTAGATCTAGTAATTGATTAGTCATGTCAGTCCGATTAGTCATGTCAGTCCGATTAGTCATGTCAATCCGATTAGCAGATCCGATCGGATCGTCATAGGAAAAAAATGGGAATCGAACCCACGACATCCGGTTTATTTACCATTATTAGCTAAACTTTTTCTCTGCCACGTTTTTTGGATATTTACAGACTTCGCGCCTCCCGTTGGGCCCTCCCTCACCCAGGGTTGGACTCCTCCCCCCCCTCCGCGCCTCCCGCTTTCCCTTCAAGATAAAACTGGCCCAACTCCCAACAATGACCATAAACGCTGCACCTATCAACCACCCCCTAACCACCACTAGCAGCTATCTAATCCCAAAAGAAGCATTGGTCCGCCCCCAAAAAGAAATGAAAAAAAACAACAAAAAAAAACCAAGTTTCACCTAAAAAAAAAACCTAGGCCCTCTACCCCCTCAACAACCCATCGCGCTACCCGTAGGGTCCTCCCTCCCTTTTTCTTTCACCCGTGGACGTATCCCCCCCACCATCCTTTTTTTTTCCCTCAGAAGAAAACTGGCCCTCCCCCCAACAATCAGTCTACAACTATCGATCTCTATCTAAACAACTTTAGTGCATATCTCATTGCAAGAGAAGCACTGGCCCCCCAACCAAAAAAAATAAAAAATCACTTTAACAAATGTCTACGCTCTCTACCCCCACACCACCCATCGCGCCTCCTGTTGGGCCCTTCCTCCCTCACCCAAGGTCGGACTTCCTTCCTCCCTCCCCGGTCCGCGCCTCCCGCTTTCCCTTCAAGATAAAACTGGCCCACCACCCAACAATGACCATGAAAGCAGCACCTATCGACCACCCCTTAACCACCACTAGCAGCTATCTAATCCCAAAAGAAACATTGGTCCACCAGCTAAAAAAAAACAACAACAAAAAAAAAAACACACCAAGTTTCACTTATAAAAAAATCCTACGCCCTCTACCCCCTCAACCACCCATCGCGCTGCCCGTAGGGCCCTCCCTCCATTCACTCGAGGTTTTTTTTAAACCTTTTTTTTTTTTTAAAGTAAAAGGTAAAAAGGCCTTTTTTTTTTAATAATAAAAAAAAAAGGCCGTTTTTTGGACTTAGATTTCCGCGTTGGAAAATCTTCCCAGCATCTGTATGCTTAAAAGCAACATCGAACCTCCAAGAAAGCTGAAAGATCTAGACTCTAGGAATGTTTCATTGCTGTTGCTATTTTCTGGTACTCTCTTATTTGTTGACTAATACGTGTCTTAAAAAAAATGTTGATAAATCCATTCCTTTTTTTTGGCTTATACCAGGGGTTCTCAACCTGTGGATCGCGACCCCCTTGGGGGTCAATTTACCATTTGCAAGGGGTCGCCTAAGACAATCGAAAATATGGATAAGTATTGTCTACTCTTCCATTGCTGTATGTGTGTGTGTGGGGGGGGGGCGCGGCAGAGTGGGGGATTGTAAAAAGGGGTCGCCGAGTTTAAAAGGTTGAGAACCGCTGGCTTATACTTTCCTACTTCCGTGGTTTCTTATAAAGCTGTATATTTTTTATCCCGCGGCCTTTGTGAGTGACCTCCAGCTGTCTCTTTCTGAAGCCGCATTTGAGACCAAATGAAAATCCGCTGCCGAGGACAGATTCTTTCCCCAAATGCTTTTTGTTGTTGATATTTCTTTTGTGTTGCTTTCTTCACGGTGTGTGTGCACTGTAAAGAGAATAATGTTATTAAATCACTACGTGGTTCAGACTGCTGCTAGGTACTGTTTAGGCCAAGCTAAGCACCTAAGCGATTAAGACTTCAGGTTGATACTACTTCAGGTTGACACTACTTCAGGTTGATACTTCAGGTTGATAATTCAGATTGATACTTCAGGTTGATACTTCAGGTTGATACTTTTGGCTGATACTTTAGGTTGATACTTCAGATTGATACTTCAGGTTGATACTTCAGGTTGATACTTTAGGTTGATACTTTAGGTTGATACTTCAGGCTGATACTTCAGGTTGATACTTCAGGTTGATACTTCAGGTTGATACTTCAGCTGCCTGTTGTGCGGATGATAAAGCTCCAGTCGACTCACCATGGCACTTTCATGGAAGGGGAGCTGGATAGTCTAAGTACGAGAGCGGACTTGGCCTCCAGTGGCCTACGTCAGTACGTTCTAGCGGACTTGGCCTCCAGTGGCCTACTAGACTGAAGATGAATGTTGATATTAGAGAAACAACAAAGTTCAGCCCAAGTCTAGGGATGTATGAAGAAGCTTTGCTTAAATGCAGACATTTCTATTATGCAGGGCCGGATTTAGGTTTGTGGTGGCCGCTACACTTATTCGAAATCTTCAATAAAAAAAAATCAACTTATTAATATAAAAAAAAATATTTAAATGCATGCCATATTATAAAAGAAAGTACTTGTATATTAAATTAAATTTCCTTCGTTTAAAAAACATAAATGTACTTAATATGCATATTTTAGTAGACATTTTAAAAAATTCTTAGGGTTCCCGCAATGTATTTCGTTTCTTCCGAAGTATATTACTGTAGGCGGACACTTTTTAAACATGACAGTGTTGCCAACTGTAAGATTTGTGGCTTGCGCGATGAAAATTTATTAAAGTGAGGGAGATTAGCGCTGCATCAGCCTCACTCTCTAGCCCCTTACCAGCTGAATCCAGTGGCAGAACAGAGTCCAGACAACTGGAGCTGGGTGCAGTGGATGACCAGTGTGCTCTACGTGTCTCACAGTGCTCCAAAACGTTTCACGGCGTTTGCTAGGTGACGCCCTGATGGTCCTGGTAGTCCAATTCGACTCGAAGATTTCACATGCTGGTGGTGGACAGAGACCATAGTTTCACCAGATACTAGCTCTGGCTGGTTTGGCCCGTCAGTCGAGACGCTTTGCCGGGGTGTGGCCCGTTGCCGCATGCAGACAACTGCTTGGAACCACAGGTGAGAGCTGGGCTCTGAATGGAGACCTTGGTCAATGAGCTGCTGAGAAAACCCGACTGCCCAGTTGTCAAGAGGCACTCCTCCTTCTCCTACAGAACCCCATGCATAAGATTCAAAGCACTGCTGGTAAAAAATGCACATGGCTTGTTTTTAAATGTGCGCTTTACTGGCTTTTCATTTGAGGTATTGAAAAACAAAATGATTATAAGCGTCGCATCATCATGTCATTAAAATGCTCAACCAGGGAATGGGAATATTTATTAATGGTTCGCTTCTGTGGTCAGGTTGGAAGTTACAAATGGGAGATATTTGTTTCTAAAGACGTATAGTGAACCAGTAATAGTAGCTATATATAGTGTTAGATAGCTAGTTTAGTTAGTTGGGTTGCGCACTTTATTAGACTGACTGTGAACATACATTGTATAGTTACGACATAGACTTTGGGTTAGAGATTAGAATATACTTTTATTAGTCAGTTACTGCTAGACTCTTGAGGGGATAACATCGTTATTAGTGACAGACTAGACTGTGGCCCATTCTGTATTAAACGTTATTGAATCTTCATCTTGAGTCAACTTAGATATTGAGTCTGTGTTCATGTTCATTCTTGTAACGTGATGTCCATGTCACGAGCTCGCAGTTGTAATACACGCAATACTTCAGAAATAGAAATACTTCAGCTACATTTGACTTACACATGCATCCGTTACACTATACAACCCATAACATTAACGATAAAACAGAACACCAAGAATGAAATGTCACACACATGTTATGTCCTTAGTCTTGTTTATTATTCAAGGAGACAGTTACCTTTCCTAACATTATCAATCTTAGCACATAATAAAAACAGAACCAAATTCCTATGAGAGTAAAAATCGGTTGTATTGTCTTAAGAAAACAAACCTCTAGTGACAATGAGGTGAATTATCTTATCATGATTTCTTCTTTAACACAATGTGAAAAAAGTTCTAGATTCAAAGTTGAACTCTAAGTGAACAACTTATTTTGTTTTAAAAATTACAGAAGCTACAACTACCATTATCGTATCTGATTAAGTTATTCAATTATATCTACAATTGCATGTAATTTAAATATTCCCCAGCTCAAGCCAAGAAGTAGATCTATATCTAAGCATTGACATGGTGCCTGGCTATTGTTATCCAATCCTCAGTAATTTTTTCAGCATTGTTTAAACAAATTTACCAAAAAAATACTGAAACCTAGTTAACTATACCTTTTTTAAATCAACAAATATATAATATAAATCTTCTCCTGGCTTAAATCAGAGAGACACAGCATCCTGCGTATGATATTTAATTTAGAAACGGAATTAGATTCTGCAGAACTGATTAATGCATTAAAATAATCATATCTTCTTAAGAAAGAAAAGGCTCATCAACACTTAATTATTTTTTTTTAACCGGATACACCATAAATCCCAGCTATTTATAGTTTTTCCACCATTAATGTTCCTTATTGCCCCATGCCGCTACTAACTACTTGCTTGTTACCTTTATGTTTCAAGTGTTGTTTTTTTTAATTACCGAGGAGTACATCGATAACTGAAATAACCAATCAGTAAATAACTTGTTCAGACAATTTTATAAATCAATTAAAGGACATTCTTTTGATCGACTACTAATGACTATCGTCAGGTAACATAAACTTAACATATCGCTTAAAACTTATCTCTCCATGACATATAATACAAATATGGATACATTTTTTTTACTGTATTTTAAATTAAAAAAAAAATCTGGCAAGTGGGTCAACACGAATATAAAAAAAAAGTAACATTCTTCAATGTTGCCAGATGCAAAAGGAGATTTGTAAAAAAAAGATATATATATAATTTTTAAAAAAACTCAAGGATATTACATAAGTATTTTTAAATCCTGAATAATAAGCCAAAACTAAATATTTTAATGTTTGCAAAATTTCTTTTGGCCTCACATTTTTGTTGTTTTTAAGCCTTGTCCAATGCTCGGGCTTTCAGTTCTGCAAATATTTTTAATTTCCGGTTTAACGAAAATGAAAGTAGGATAAAAGGGACGTAACTGAGTGAGGAGGTGGGAGATTTCCTGACATTTGCTTAAAAGACAACAATGGCGGACATGGAGGGATACAATGGGCGCAGGGTGGGGGGGGGGAGGGTCAATAACACCAGACAACAATACAACTGTTAGTTATGTCGCATGTCAACAAGAATGACATTTATGTACAATGTCAGATGACAAGAAGAAGGTGGACCTTTCGACTTTAAAAACAAAAAGCAGGGACTTATGGAGGAAGGGAGGAACATATGAGACAAAGTCAAAGAGGTCTGACCTTCCCTACGCTTGACGAGACGGAGACGGATGAGTGATCAAAAAAGAAAGGTGGACCTTGCTTGAAATGACAATCATGGCATATTTACATCTATGGCGAAATGACAAATGAAATATGAAAATGAAACTGATGTGAAAACAAGAACCGATCAAACATGATAAAAGAAAAAAAAAAAGAATTCAAAATAACAAGTGATTGTTATTTCTACATCATGCTATGAGCAAAATATAATGCATTTAATATTTGATGAACTGATGTAGTCAGGTGTAGGTAGATTTATTGATACACACGCACACTCACGCACACAAAGTGACAATGCAGCTCTAACTCCGGAGCAGCGCCCCGGGCGTTGCGAGCCAACTAGTCACACTGTCACAGCGATAGATATACATTAAACTGTTCAACGTGCTCCAATGAATATGGAAAGAATGTACCACGTGACATTTAAATAATAATAATAATAAAAATGATAATAATGTACACTAAATCAATGGCATAAGCTCAATACTACACAGAAGTACTCTGTAACATTTTGTAACAAATCAAAAGTAACGGTCGTGTATTTATAGGTCAACAGGTCACGTGTCAACAGCGCTCATGTACATGGAGGCGATAACTAGCGATAAACAAAGTAATCGATAATATAATAGGTAGACATTTTATTTTGTATATTTACGACATGACGTCAAACAACAGAGGAGACATACTTACAAACATGCGTAAAACACAAAAACAAGATTCTATTTATAACAGTTTATATCATTATATGGAGAACATGTATTTGGAACTTCAGCATCTGATTGCCAGGGGAAAAAAGACTGATTTTACCGCCTTTCCTTCCCCCAACTAAAGTCAGGTACCAATTAGGGTTGGGTGGACTCAGGGGCGTCCTAAGAATCACAAAATTCATAATCCCAGTCTTCAATGAGGTTCGAACCCAAGACTCAAGGTTCGGAAGCCAAGCGTTTAGCCACTCAGCCAGCCCCACCCCCTCCCCCCTTGTTCATCCCTAAGACAATATGTTGATTTTTTTTCTGCCATCTATTCGAGTAACATGTGCTTTGACTATATGTCTGTTTGTGGGTGATGGGCAATGGCTTGTTGTAGTGGCGTATAGCAATGGACTACAGGAAACGGCACACTGGGACGCGGGGATTTGGGCTGTTACGCCAGGACCAACTGTTATGGGGGGGGGCTGAACACTGACCTGCAAGATAACAACTTGTGGGCAGTTTACATCAATGCCTCGTTGCCACATCTGCTCAACCTTGCACAACATCAGTGTCGAGGTCTTTTATAATTATGATCTGGGTCACCCCGATTTATTTATAAATATGTTCTAGTTATATTATTGGAATTTGTATTCTTTTTTTTTTTTTTTTGTATGTATCAGCTTCTGAAACCTTATTCTTGTGTTTCATATGCGTAAAAGTTATGTGTTGGTGTAGATTAAATTATAGGTATCAGAAAGCACAATAGTAAGAATGTATGTAATGAAGTATGGTTTTAAATTTAAACATAAACACAAGAATACGTGCAAGAGCAAGCAAATATATATATATATATATTATATGTAAAGTATGTGAATAATCTAAATCATTATTTAGCACATGTGGCAACAAAAGACACAGGGGGAAAGGGGGGGGGGGTGAAACAAAGTGGAATAAGTAAGTAAAGATCCCCTTTCATACTCTATAGGGCAGATAATGTATAGGTCATTTGTTTCTATAGCCGACAGTTGACGAGGATGTCATGTAGCCGGCACAATGACAAATCGCCTTTATTTAACTCAAGGGCGTCTAGAAATCAGTAAGTTAAAAATCCCAGTCTTCATCGAGATTTGAACCGAGACCTCTGGGTATGGAAGTCAAAGGCATTTACGCCTAATTGTATGTGATTGTGTATGTGTTTCGTGTGTGAATGTTGTTCGTATGTGCATCTATATTGTTATTGTTACAGCAGTTACGCTGAGGTTGTCAATTGTAGTCAAACTGATTTTCCATTTCATTGGATCAATAACAATTATCTTATCTTATCTTTTAAAGAAATTAGTTTGAAATAATTGTCATTTTTAGCATGTGGCATCATTATTACAATGCACTTCTGGTTGAAGGAACTACTGAGCTGTTTCAACAATAATTTCAGCTTTTAAAACATTTTTTTCAATTTTTTTTTAATTTTTAAAAACTAATTTCAAACTAAAATTTATCAAAAACCCTAATACAAATACCCCATACTCTTAAACTGGCAATCCTTGTACGTACGTAAATATATTTATATATAAATTTTATTTCCAAAAAACGTATTCAATGATTTTGAGGACTATGTATAAGAATGAGAAAAAAAAATCAGTTTAGTTATATTTTCCCACACCAAAAAAAATGTGATTAACCTAATCTTAAAAAGAAATTAAAAGTACATCTGTTAGCGCGTGTAGTATTACTATCGTGTAAGGAGGAAAACCACACACTTTAAATTTAAAAAAAGAAAAAAAAAAAAAACACTTATGTGAATTCCATCTCGTAAATTGTAAATAACAATTGTCTACACCTCCCCAAGCGAAGAAATCACGGGGGATAAAGTCAGTAATTACAACTTATTACTTTGTTGAGATGCTTTATCGTGAGGAACTGTTCGCTTCACTATTTGAAATGTTACATTATTTCTATTAATACTAATATCCATTTATTAATCTTTATAGCTATTTATATGAACAAAAAAAGTTATAAAGAGAAAGAGGCTAAATGCCCCAAAAAAGGAGTCGAGAAAGAAAAGAGGCGAAAGATTTCAAGGTTGTAAGCAGCTTGACAACTTGTGTCACTAGCGAAAACTGAGGTATCCTACACAAAAAAAAAACAACAACAACACATAATGTACAGATCCCGTATCACGTGGTACACCTCAGTGTATTATGAACGAAATAACACATTCAGCAGATATCATTTGCAGCAGCAACGACACGATGGTAGCCATTGAGCCTAACACACACACGCCAACATTGGCTGAATAACGTAACCACATTGCAGTCTATGAGAATGATATGATCCCACTGTCTATAACACAGACTTCCTGGACCAATGCAATCACATCGCTAACAACACACGCAAGGAATTAACCGCAGCGTCAACAGAAAAGTATCCCATTAAGGAAATTTTTATTGCCAACAGCTAAATAAAGTAGCCACAACGCCAACAGCAATCTGTCAAAATGAATTTGCTACACCCCCTACAGCGATCTGTCACAATGCCACACCTCCTACAGCGATCTGTCACAATGCTACACCTCCTACACAGTGATCTGTCACAATGCCACACCTCCTACACAGTGATCTGTCACAATGCCACACCTCCTACACAGTGATCTGTCACAATGCCACACCTCCTACAGCAATCTGTCACAATGCCACACCTCCTACAGCGATCTGTCACAATGCCACACCTCCAACAGCGATCTGTCACAATGCCACACCTCCTACAGCGATCTGTCACAATGCCACACCTCCTACACAGTGATCTGTCACAATGCCACACCTCCTACACAGTGATCTGTCACAATGCCACACCTCCTACAGCGATCTGTCACAATGCCACACCTCCTACAGCGATCTGTCACAATGCCACGCCTCCTACAGCGATCTGTCACAATGCCACGCCTCTAAACATGTATTCTTATGTTCTGAAATTCATGGAGCATTCAAAACTACGTCCCGCGGGCCATATCCAGCCTGTGACGTGGTGCTATCCGGGCCCAAGAAGCCTTTCTCCACAGTGTGGATACTGAAACGGTAGAGCATCCGTTCAATTCAACTCCACGATTTTTTTTGTTGTTGTTGTTGATGTGGCCTGCGACATACAAATATATTTTAAACAATGCTGGGAAATCCCCAGTCGTTATTAAAATATAGAGTTGCTATGGTAACAATTTTCATAGTTTTTGGGGGTGGGACAATTTGGTAATAGTGGGTGGGGCTCACTGAAACAAAAGTTACAGCCTTGAGGGGAGGTAAACCGTTTCCTATAAATGGGATTAAAATGAGTTTCAATAAGATAAAAAAGATGTTGTGTCGAGTTATTTACCCTGCTCAGGTCACACAGAGTGAATGCCCCTAAGGCCAAACGTCTCGCAACTTTTTAATGATTTGGTGCTTACCAGTATTTCAGAAACTAGGTTTTCATAACCAGGTTTGGGTTTAAATTTTGTCGCCTTCCTTGCATCGGTTTTTCTTAACTGTTAAATCTAGGTTGAAATAGCTGCAGTATTGATCTTGTGTTTTAGAGATAGGAAATCTAGACTTTATGGAGTCACATTACAAACTGATTCTAGCGATGTTGAATTAGTAACGGGATTCAGTGACTCCTGTTTGGCAGTGGTTTAATGACTCCATATTGGCGTCAGCGGATTCAGTGACTCCTGTTTGTTGGCAATGGTTTAATGACTCCATATTGGCGTCAGCGGATTCAGTGACTCCTGTTTGGTGGCAGTGGTTTAATGACTCCATATTGGCGTCAGCGGATTCAGTGACTCCTGTTTGGTGGCAGTGGTTTGATGACTCCATATTGGCGTCAGCGGATTCAGTGACTCCTGTTTGTTGGCAGTGGTTTAATGACTCCATATTGGTGTCAGCGGATTCAGTGACTCCTGTTTGGTGGCAGTGGTTTAATGACTCCATATTAGTGTCAGCGGATTCAGTGACTCCTGTTTGGTGGCAGTGGATTCATGGGTCCTTTTTGATATTAGTGAATTCAACGAATCCTGTTTAGTCGCAGTAGATACTTGCAGGCACTGTATTCAAATAAGAAATTCGACTGATCTACTATGATCGCGGCTTATTGATTCTTAACTTAAAATTTTCAGCTTTCACAGACTTTTGGCAGTTACATTAGCAACAAAACGGGCAACAAAAAAAAAAAGGGCAACAGAAATATAGGCAAAAGAACAGGCAACAAAGCAGGTTTTCTTTTTGTCTGGTAATACACGCGCTTAGATTCACACGCTGATAAATGCTTCCAAACAAAAAAGAGTTCTCTATCTTCAAAAACTTTTTTGTTATTGTCCCTACAGCTCTATGAAGGACTGGGCTTCAATTGGAACATTTACTATGACATGAGTTTTTGGTAACCACAATTAGACTTTGTCTAGCTTGACCCATTTTAGACCTATTGGGCCAAATGACGTAAAACTTATCTGTTTCTCGGGCAGACGATTAGCTGACCCAATTAAAAGTTGGCGCATCCTAAAAATGCCGAAGTTCAAAAACCTCTTTCTTCAAATAGATTCGAACTCAAGGCTCATCAAGACTCGGCCATAATACCACCACGTCAAAGTCTGCTTTTTAAAAAAATGTATCAGGTGTTTTCTGTCTTCAAAGGGATTCAAACTCAAGGCTTATCAAGACTCGGCCAAAGTCTGCATTTTTTTTTATGTATCAGGTGTTACCAGATCTCGTCAATTCTCGTTCCGCGTTACTTCAACGATATTTCCTGTCATTTATAAGCATTACCCAGAGACCCAGTGCTTGAGATTCTAAATATGAGATCCTGAAGTTCTAGAGAAATGCTTCCTCCCAAGGGATGTTTGGATTTCCGCCAACGAGGAGAATGATGAAACAGACACGAGTGTGGAGGGGCGGTAAGAGGAAACGGAAGGAGGGGGGGAGGGGAGGACTGTTCCCCGGGTCAGCATGACTTATTTAACCTGTTTGTTAATAGGTGTGACAGAGACGTGACGGCAGTGGTACTCTACACTGGAGTGCCGCCCACGTAACTGGACGCAACGTGTTGACAGTGGCAAAACAGGTCTACTTCCGTCTTGACGGCAGGGGCGTGGTAGTCAACAGTTTTATAAGATGATGTCTGCAAAGGTTTTATTCGAAAGTAATATTCTGATGATAATTTTTAGTTTGTGTGTGTGTGCGTGTGTGTGCGTGACATAACGTCACTTAGTGGGAGAATCTTAGGACGACTCCGTCGGGGGGCGGGGGAAGGCTGGGAATCATGGGAAATGGATGGAGTTCTTATTTCAAAATGACGCAGAAGTATAGTACAGAGTGATCTCCCTTGAAATATTTTAATGGGAGAAAAAAAAAGATAAAAAGGGGGGGGGGGGTATATTTATTGTTAATTTAACTAGAGATATAACGTTTAATATTCTAGAATTAAAAAAATAATTAGGTTGCCTTCAACCTAATTAATGGTGAATACCCCATATCGACATCATAGGAATAAACATTATTTTAAACAATACAGATATACACATAGTAATGTTATTTTTTTTGTTTTTGTGTTTTTGTTAACATCAGAAAATCTGAAGTGTATATATTACCTCAAGAGATGTTCATATTATATATATAGCGAAGTTTGTAACATAGACAATAGTCGTTGATATAACAACCATAACTAGGTCCATCACAATCAGGTCAAACATAATTATGTCAAACAAACACAATTTAGATGATTGTTGAATTATACACATGTACATCGTATATTCCCACAGCAGGTTCCTAGACTCTTGGGATACAAACAGCAGAAGCGTTATCCGGTTCATTGGGAGAGGGGGAGAGGGCCCTCTCTTCGAGAACCGGTTAATTCCGGACGGTCCAGGGGTCAAGACGTAATTTTGCCTGTCTTGATGATCGGGTGCCAGTTGTCCGTGGACCTGTGAGGGTGCTCCATGATTTCATACCAGTGCTCGAGTTGTTCCCCATGACTGTACCATCCGAGATCCACCTATGAAAGAGACATTTTAAATTAGGCATCATCTCAAAATGATTTTAGAACAAAAATGAATTATAGTTTTTAAAGAAGCTTTTTTTTTTTACTTTCGACAGAGAGCTAGGTACGAACATAAGTTAAAAATTAAAACTTGGGGAAATTCATAAAAATCAGACTCCGTTGGACTGACGGCTTGAGAGGTTCGAATCCTCTTCTAGAGAAATGGACAGAAACCATGCTGTCACCATACAGAATTTGTGACTTACGAGACCTGTCTAGGCGCAGTGGCTGAGTGGTAAAGCGCTTCGCTTCTGAAATGGGAGTTCCGGCTTCGAATCCTGGGATTTTTAATTTCGGGATCTGAGTCCACCCAGCTCTAATGGGTACCTGATATAACTCTTTCTTTCCTAACTGACGATACCAACGTTGATTCCACCAGAATGTGGTAAATAATTACGGAGAGAAAGAGATGAGTTGGGGAAAAGTAAAGGCGGTTGGTCGTTGTGCTGGCCACACCGTTGGCCACACAAACAGATGACCTTGACATCGTCTGCCCTATAGATCGCAAGGTCTGAAGTGGGAAGTTTTCTTTACCTACTAGACTTGTCGAGACGGAGATCAACAGAAGCACGCAGGAGTCGAAAGTAGGTCAATGTCGTGCGCCGTATGGATTGGTAATTAGCTTGAGACATTCCATATTCAATTCAATCGCTAAAAATTTATTTTTTTAACTATCAAATACAGACTTCCTGGAAAGATCTTCATATCCTTGAAGTAGACTCAACCGGGTTAAAAGGTCGTCTGCTTTCAGAGTTAATCTATCCCAGTGTGCCAAGCTTTTCCGGTTTCGGAATGGAAAGATCTTCATACCCTTGAAGTAGACTCAACCGGGTTAAAAGGTCGCCTGCTTTCGAAGTTCATCTATCCCAGTGTGCCAAGCTTTTCCGGTTTCGGAATGGAAAGATCTTCATACCCTTGAAGTAGACTCAACCGGGTTAAAAGGTCGCCTGCTTTCAACGTTCATCTATCCCAGTGTGCCAAGCTTTTCCAGTTTCGGAATGGAAAGATCTTCATACCCTTGAAGTAGACTCAACCGGGTTAAAAGGTCGCCTGCTTTCAACGTTCATCTATCCCAGTGTGCCAAGCTTTTCCGGTTTCGGAATGGAAAGATCTTCATACCCTTGAAGTAGACTCAACCGGGTTAAAAGGTCGTCTGCTTTCAACGTTCATCTATCCCAGTATGCCAAGCTTTTCCGGTTTCGGAATGGGAGGAGGGGGGGCACAAGAATTTCTGGCGCGCGTGTCAATCACCGCGTCAAAAACGAGTTCATTGGGGACAGAGACTCTACCTCTTCCTTATGCACTGTGAACGGAAGGGGCCGAATATCACTGCATGATGGGCCGAATGTGTTCCGCAGACCGTAGTCTAGGCAACACCTATCTATAAATATGATCCTGATCTTAACGCATGCATAATAATTGTTTTTGGTTTTCTTAATTTACATATCAAAGATTTAAACCCATATTTGCGCTTATTTATATTTCTGATGTTTCAATTCTTAAAAAAAAAAAACAATGTCCATATTGTTTGTCCGGGCGCTTGGCACGTGCGAGCGAGCAGGTAACTGTCGACTGGTAACACAATCTGAGCGGGAAAGTCGAGATGTTTTTTGTCGCCTGGCGTCATGGCAGTGACGTCATACCGGATGTCGGTCTGGGGGTTGACGTGGGGCATTTTTTCAGTAAAATTCTTAGACTAGTGATACCGGACAATGCCTATTTTGACCTGAAAAATAATCGATCCATTTTTCGTGTCAATGGGTTTAGTTGAAGACTGGTTTACTGTCCCTAAAGTGTAAAGTTCTCTAGAGTGATCATGTGTTACCGTTAGTATTTGACTTAAATAGCATCTTTTCTCTATCTTGTGTGTGTCTTTTGTGTGTTTCGGATTATTAACTCTTTCTCTCCGTAATTATTTTTCCACGTCTCAACGGAATTCTTCTTTTTGCTCATTACTATTTCACTACCCCTGTTATGGTTAAGCTTCAATAGCTTTGTCGTTTGCTATCAGGAAATAATTTATTTGGTATAGAATTAAAAGAAATGCATGCTCTTTTTTATATAACACAAAATAAAGTGTATAAATTAACCATGAATTTAATTTAATAAGCTCAAATTAACGATGGTATCGTCAATTAGGAGACAAAGAGTTAATGCTTGCATCGTGTGCAAATGGCGATGATGCGCGTAACTCAGGCTCTCCACTCCGTTTGACCTCAAGCTATCCCCATGATCGTAACTCTGGTCAATCCACATCTTCACGGTACCCAAACATCTAATTTTTTTTAGCGCACCCGAAAGGGGAATAGACGCTATTAGTTTTGTGTGGAATGTCTGTCCGTCCGTCCGTCCATCCCGTTTAGACCTCGTAAACTAGCAAAGATAGTGAAAATCCGACATCATAATATTTTAGACCATTCAAAGTTCTGATGTAACGGCTACTTTTTTATTTTCTGAAAGCGAAAAGTCTAATTTTTGAAATCACTTTTGCTAGCAGTTTACATCACATCTGGAGTCGAATCACCGTTGCTAGGAGCACACGACTGTTTGCCTGCTAAACCATAGATCTGTTTTAATTTATATACTGAAAGGGACGAAAACGAAGTAGCCTCTAACTTTCACCTTCACTTTCCTATGTTCCATTAGTCTATTGTACCGTTGGGGCCCCACACATGATCCGTCGACCATCTTTCTCCATTCCACTCTCTCTTTTGCCTTGAATAGAAACTCTATCAATGACAGGCACGTCCAATCGCTTTCTTTATCCGCCTCTTCTTCTTTTCTTTTTTTTTACTAATACTGTTCCTTGAAGGAAGATCATCGCGACTATTTACTACCCCAAAAATTACTGCAACTAGCTATATTAGTAAAAGTATATATTTTGAGACTGTGCCTATATGCGTTGTGGTATAGTGTTGGCTATCGAAAAGAGGGGTCACGGGGTCGAATCCCGGTGAGGACAGAGATTTGAATCGCGGGATCTTTTGGATATCCCTGAGACCTGCCAACTCTAATGAGCGCCTGAAATATGCCGAGAAAGAAATGCGGTTGGCTATTGTGCTGACTACATAACACCCTCGTTAATCGTCGGAAAAAATAACTTTCATCGGCCCATCTTCCTAACGATCGCCATATCACCAGTTTGAGTTTTTTGGCACATCGGCACAATTTAGGCCATGTCGTGCCCGTAATCCTCCATATCTCCAAGGGAACTTTTAATTACCTCTACTTATATCATACGCATAGAAATACCATGATAAGCTTAATCATCACGTTGAAAACATAAGGCTAGAGAACATACTATATATCAAACAATAACACTTTATAATTCAATAATAAATACATCAAATTAGACTTAACATGAAGATTGAAACTTATGAACTAATCAGACGGAATCGGAAATAAGCCCGACTATTCTATATATCTTCTATACTATAAAGTAGACAGTAAAGCGTATGTATGTATATCCCCTAAAGAAATCAAAACCGTTTGACCAATCTCGATAAAACTTGGCAGAAATGTTCCTTGGGTACTAACTGGAACCGTAACGTATGTATAGTAGCCCTAAAACAAACTTAAGACCCTCAAAAAAAAAAGTTGCCCAACTCTATGAAAGTATTATTATTTTATGGATCTAGGCCATGTTTACCATGTTTGGATTGAAAGGATCTAGATCTAATTTTTTAAATTACACTTTGCACAGATAGCTTTTTTTTACTTTGACACATGAAAAATGTTTGTAAAATGTTTTACATGTTTCGGATGTTCCTTCAGAGTTGAAGATAGTTTACTTCCTAGTCCAAACCTCCCGCAGGACGACGGGGGATGGGAGCGGGCAGGGTTTGAACCCTCGACCGTCGATAAATCCGAACGACAGTCCAGCGCGCAAACCGCACGACCAGGCAGCCATCCATACAAAATACAAAATATAGTCTATTGATTTCATTATTTAATAAAATTAACCTTCAAATTTGTGTTTCAAAACATTTTACCATAAGTTAGTTCCTTATATCTGCAAATTTCTAGGTCCTGACGTACTTTAAAATTCCATTCATTTAACAAATCGGGTAAACCCGTTTTAAGTATACAGTATTTCCCAATCATCTCGCGCTACTTTCATTTTTAATAGATGTGAATGTATCGGCTTAGCGGGTAAACCCATTTTCGCAAAACTACTTTTATTTTTCATGGCGAAAGAGAAAAACTTGAAAGGATCATTAGCTAAGTTTAACATACATCTAAATCCAATCCACTAGATTAGAAATACACAAACTAAGGCCCGCAGGCCGAGGGTAATGTCCGGCTAGTAGTATGTTATAAAACCTAAATTTCAGAAACCAGAAATGAACTATTTCCCTTTCATTACTTTACTCTTCTGTGTAGAAACTCGAAGCTTCTAGAAAACAATGTGTAAAAAAAAATCTTCCTGTTTACACTTCTCTTGGGACATTGACGCGTACACAACGTGAAACGCTTACATTAAAGATCCAGTTTAGATTTAACAGCTAGGTCAAGAAAACACTTACTAAATCTATATAGATCAGTGAAATTACCTGTCCTATTTTATGGACACCGGTCATCATGTCCTTGTGAAGGACATGGAACACAAACACGTGACCCAGAAGCTTCGGGTTTTCCCTGTTGACCTCGAAGACCACCTGATGGTGCCAGACAGGGTCCTGAGTGTTCTGCCGGACCTTGCATTTATTTTTGCCCTCTCGGATGCCATTTACATACATCTCAACCTTGACATAGGGATCTGATGAGAGATTGATATGGTCAGTTAGTGACATGGTTAGTTACTGATATGGTCAGTTAGTGATGTTGTCAGTTAGTGACATGGTCAGTTAGTGACATGGTCAGTTAGTGACATGGTCTGTTAGTGATGTTGTCAGTTAGTGACATGGTCAGTTAGTGACATGGTCAGTTAGTGACATGGTCTGTTAGTGATGTTGTCAGTTAGTGACATGGTCAGTTAGTGACATGGTCAGTTAGTGACATTTTCAGTTAGTAATATGGTCAGTTAGTGACATGGTCAGTTAGTGACATGGTCAGTTAGTGATATGGTCTGTTAGTGATGTTGTCAGTTAGTGACATGGTCAGTTAGTGACATGGTTTGTTAGTGATGTTGTCAGTTCGTAATATGGTCAGTTTGTGTCATGGTTAGTTAGTAACATGGTTAGTTAGTGATATGGTCAGTTACTAGCATTGTGGCATGATCATTTATTGACATCAGTTTGTAACATTGTGGCATGTTCAGTTTGTGACATGGTCAATTAGTGATATGGTCACTTAGTGATAACAATCAGTAGCATGCACTATAAGTGACTAAAATTTATTATAATTAGTGTCAAAATTGATGGCTTGATCAGTTAAGGAAACAATTTATAACATGGTCAGTTAGAGATAATATTGTTATAAACCTGGTGATGACACAAATGGGGGTAGTGATGTGTGTGTTCTTAGCCAACCCAAATCGCCACAGTCCAGCGCAGGACGAGCGGTCAAACGTGACCAGTGACAGTACACGCCAGTTCGGCAACGACCTGTGTGTAAATATTACGCATGCAAGTCACGGCGATTGTGATCATTCTGAGTGGTCAAGAACGTACTGTACTGTAGTGTAGTGTACTGTCAAAGTGTTAGTCATTTAGCAAGTAGTATACTACAACTAGATCAGGACTACGTATTTATCTATATTGCTTCTTTCAACCTACATGGAAGTTGCGGTGGCTGAGTGGTTAAACGCTTGGCTTCCGAACCTGGGGTCCTGGGTTTAAATTCTGGTATTTTTAATTTCGAGATATTTAAGACGCCTCTGACTCCACCTAACTTTAATGGATATCTGACATTAGATGGGGAAAAGTAATAGCGGTTGGTTGTTGTGCTGGTTAAGTGACACCCTCGTTAACCGTGGGGCCACAGAAACAGATGACCTTTACATCATCTGCCCAATAGATCGCAAGGTTTGAAAGCCAAGCGCTTGACCATTCGGCCACCGCGCCTCAATGAAGGTCGAAAAAAAAACAACATACATTATTTTATTTTAACCTACATGAATTAGTCAACTTTTGACACGTACCAGATATGCCGAGGTCAAATTAGGCATAGAAATATATTATAAAATAATCTTTAATTTTTGTATAGGGCCTCTTTATTAGGGCGCTTTGGGGTGGGGGTGTTTATGGGAGAGGTTTCCGTGCAGACTTCAAAGACTAAAGAAATGGAACTCTTGCATGCCATGAGCGACTTTAAAAATACAGAAAAAAGTCTCCTAATGCTCGCACACATGTTTGACACTGGAGACTGACAAAGCTGTGTCATGTCATGTCACATTAGCAGAAGTGACATGCCCATAACATTTTTTTTAAACCATGAAAAATAAAAAAAATGAAATATTTAAGTAATAATAATAAAAAATATCTGGTTCAAACCGGTTATCTAACCCGTGATTTTGACACCGGGAACGTATGTATTTACCAATGCAGCTCGTCCTGTGAAAGTGTTTACAACATGGGAAAAAAATGGGAAAGGAAAGAACCCCGCATAACTGACACATCTCTCAATACTGTAACAGTAGAAACGATACCTTCATACAACAAATCATCACACGTGTTCTGTTCTATTTCATAAAATTAATTTCAAAACTCCAAAACACCAAATTTTTACATTAACTCTTTCTCTCCTAATTAACGATACCAACGTTGATTTGACCTCATTAAATTGAAATTAATGTTTAATTTTAAAATGAATTTTTATTTAAAATATTTATTTTGTCTTATATCAAAAGAGCATGCATTTCCCTTTAATTCTATACCAAACACAACATTTTCTGATAACAAACAACAAAGCTATTGAAGCTTAATCATAGCAGGTTATTAAAAGAGTAATGAGCAAAATGAAGAATTCCGTCGAAAAGTTGGAAAAAATAATTACGGAGAGAAAGAGTTAAAAAAAACTATTTCAATGTTAATGAGCATCTGCGTACTATTCCTTTTTTTTAAAAAACTCAACGTATGACCGTACTTATGCTTCTAAGTCCCAAGACAAGGTCATTTTTACTTGATAGCCTTTTTACAGACCATCACATCCATTATGAAGGTTTTATCAAATCACTCTATCTGTCTGTCCACTCTGTCTGTCTGTCCACTCTGTTTGTCTGTCCACTCTGTCTGACCACTCTATCTGTCTGTCCACTCTGTCTGTCCACTCTATCTGTCTGTCCACTCTGTCTGTCTGTCCACTCTGTCTGTCTGGTACAAATCCTTTACCCGTTCTTTCTCCCACTTCCCAGTCTCGGATCAAGTTGAAACTTTGCACATTTATTCATTGTCGATGACACATGTATCAATAAAAAAAATTATCCAAATATTTAAATAATTAGTGGTAATTAATTAATTTGTACTTAATTTTAATAGAAAAGGGAGATAAATATTGCAGCATTGAGAGAGATGGCAGTTGTGCGTTTTTTTTTCTTTTATATAAGCTTTGTATTTTTTAAAGTAAGTTTGTTTATTTCGCCTGTTATTATATTCCAGTGCTTACTGTTTTTACTTCTCCCCTCCCCCCTTCTCCAAAGTTACCCCCCCCCCAGGACCAAGGACGCACTAAAAGATATATGCTGGCTGGGGAGTCATTACACCCACGTTCTGTATCAAAGACTACCACAGCACAGTTTCTGTTCTTGGTTTCACGTGACTTTTGTTATTATTTTAGAGGAATGACATTTTTGACATGGCAGTGACGTCAAGACAGTTAACTGCCAGACCAGACCGACTCTGACCTTCACTCGCATTTACAGCTTCAGCTTTTAGCAAAAATGACAACGAAACAAGGCCGGAAATCAGATTAATTAGCACGTGATGAGCTCTTCCGTTTGATGACGTCATTATGTAGTAATTAAACTTTGAGCGAAGTGTCTAAGAACAGTACTCTCTCTCTCTCTCTCTCTATGTGATGCCCAAGGACTACTCTCTAAACATGTTAGAGCTGTCTTCATCTTCGTAGACTTTCAGCAGACGTCAGTCTAGTAAAAACACAATTTCAATGTGAAACGAAGTGTTTTTATCTAATAGCATTTAATCAAATTTTTACAAAGCTTATATTAGGTCACTCCGTCTGTCTGTCTGGGTGGATTTTTTTACATTTTTTCCCCACTTTCCATTCTCGGATCAAGTTGAAATTTTTCAGTTATTCCTTGTCGATAACAATAGATGGATCAATCATAAAGCAAGATAAGCGGAACTGTCGTAAGTTGTCTTAGGTACACCAGGCGACTTCATGATGCCAGAGTGTAAAGATGCGTTGTTTTTTTAATTTAGTGAGCTATATTTGTTTAAAATATAAGTTAATGTCATTTCTTCTCAAGCTGACTTTGTATATATTGTAATAAAAGTGATATTTAGTTTTGTGGGTAAAGAAGTTATTCGAGTTATTTTCAACTTTTTAAAAGTTAAAATATAATAAGCCTACAGTGGTTTAACTTGGCTTGGCTACCTAGAAGGGGGCTCGAGGTTCGACACCAGACTCGGGAAGAGTTGTGTTTACTGAGCGCCTAAAGGCAGCACGGAAAACCAACTCCTAGATACAACCCTTCCCCACACCCCTCCACTGGTCCACAAATGAGATTGGACCAAAAAGCGCTCTGAGCATACTATAAGCATGAAAGTAGTGCTATATAAAAGCTATAATAATAATTAATGATCCAACAGAAGTTTGATATTACAAGTCAACAAGCGTCTACAACGAGTGTATGTGTGTTCTTTTTGGTTTAAATGCTCGGTTAAAAATACTGCTGTTTTTAAACGAAAACGAGGCTTAGGTAACCACGATAATGGCTTGATTAGAGCTAATAATGCAGCTAATAATGCAGATTTTGCTTACTTATCGCCCCTAGAATGGGAAAACTATTTAGTTCTTGCTTATCACCCCTACAATGGGAAAACTATATAGTACTTGCTTATAGCCCCTAGAAAAGGGACACTATTTAGTTTTTACTTATCGCTCCTAGAAGGGGGACACTACTTAGTACTTATTTATCGCCCCTAGAAGGTGGACACTACTTAGTACTTACTTATCGCCCCTAGAAGGGGGACACTACTTAGTACTTATTTATAGCCCCTAGAAGGGGGACACTACTTAGTACTTATTTATCGCCCCTAGAAGGTGGACACTACTTAGTACTTACTTATCGCCCCTAGAAGGGGGACACTTAGTACTTATTTATCGCCCCTAGAAGGTGGACACTACTTAGTACTTACTTATCGCCCCTAAAAGGGGGACACTACTTAGTACTTATTTATCGCCCCTAAAAGGGAGACACTACTTAGTACTTACTTATCGCCCCTAGAAGGGGGACACTACTTAGTACTTACTTATCATCCCTAGAAGGGGGACACTACTTAGTACTTACTTATCGCCCCTAGAATGGAGACACGTGGCAAGTTCCTGGCTTCTAGGATGTTGAAAACAATCTTTCCCGCCACTGGCTGGTAACAACCGGATATCCGGAGGTCTCCTTGGTGCATCTAGAGACCAGAGAAAGAGAGAGAGAATGAGTTAAAATTTAATTGTTTCAAGATGTTACTTAAAATAGGTCCCATGTTCCAACACATCATGACACATAAATGTCACTTACAAAATGTCACTTACAAAATGTCACTTACGACATGTCACTTACTATGTCATTTCCAAATTTCACTTTCAAAATATCACAAGCAACATGTCGTTCACAGCATGGCATTTTCTTATAACATGTCACTTACAAAATGTCATTTACGACTTGTCACTTATGACATGTCACTTACCAAATGTCACATACGGCATGTCACTTACGACATGTCACTTATGGCATGCCACTTACTAAATGTCACTTACGACATGTCATTTACTAAATGTCACTTACAAAATGTCACTTAAAAATGTAACTTAAGACATTTCCTTTACAAGTCACTCATAACATGTCACTTGCAGCATTTGGCATACAACGTGTCATTTACAAAATGTAATGATTTAATATTTTATTTCAGAGAAATGGCATCGAAACAAAGGCCAGGGAGAATATTTATGAAAGAGAGAGAAAGAGAGAGAAAAAGAGAGAAATTATGAATCAAATTAGTAGATTAGTACAGTGAATCAAATCAGTCATTCAAATCAGTAAATAGAATAAGAAATAATGAGTTGTCAATCAATACAGTGAATCAAATCAGTCAGTCAAATCATTGAATCGAATCAGTGAATAGAATCAGAAATAACCAGTGTTGTCAATCAATACCGTGAATCAAATCAGTCATTCAAATCAGTAAATAGAATCAGAAATAATGAGTTGTCAATCAATACAGTGAATCAAATCAGTCAGTCAAATCAGTGAATCAAATCAGTGAATTGAATCGAAATATTGAGGTCTGTCGATATTTGTTCATGTTCTAACATCCTTGACTCATGGTGAAGGAAATGTACAAGAAATGTAAGAACACTGAATGTTGATACTCTGTCGTTGAGTTGTAGTTTTTAACAGCTAGTACAACTTTACCGATTTATCCCCCGTGCCTAGTACGACGTGCGCATAGATAATATATGTGTATATATATATATATATATATATGAATGCATTTTTATAAACAAAGATTCAACCTGAAAGTAGGTGTTGAAATTTTGCATAATTATTCATAGTCGATGACAATACACGAAATCAATCCATACTGATGAATTAATTTTGTATAAGAGAAGCTAAACCCTGCAATTTTAAGGTAAGTCACAGTAAGTAGCGTTTCCCTCCCTTAGATAACCTTGTTTTGTTCTGATCTCTTAAAGCAGCGGTTCTCAACCTTTTTAGCTCGTGGACCCCTTTTCACTATTCCCCACCGTGCGGCGACCCCCCAACTATTCTAAAGTAACAGCGCTTTCGATAATGTTATAAAAAAGCGTAATCCATAGTTCTGTTGGTCTTAGGCGACCTCTGCAAAATCGTCATTCGACCCCCAAGGGGGTCGCGACCCACAGCTTTGAGAACCCCTGAAAGCAACTTCCTTGTGGTACACCTATGAAATTAACATCTTGCCACAGACACAAGAGGACAAAAAGAAAAAAAAAGAAAAAAAAAAAAGGCACGCGAAGGAACAAATTTGATCCTATGAAACCATAATGTCACGGCTTCATTAAAACTGTCTTGTCTTTCATAAGAAGCATGCGACATTTCTACTCGCCCTCAGACATCAACACACACACACACACGCAGAATGCAAGAACACAAACAAACACACACACGCAGAATGCATGAACACAAACACACACACACACGCAGAATGCAAGAACACAAACACACACACACACGCAGAATGCCAGAACACACACACACAGAATGCCAGAACACAAACACACACACACGCTGAATGCAAGAACACACACACACACAGAATGCCAGAACACACACACATACACACACACGCAGAATGTCAGAACACACACACACACACACACACAGAATGCCAGAACACACACACACACACACACACACGCAGAATGCAAGAACACAAACACACACACACACAGAATGCAAGAACACAAACACACACACGCAGAATGCAAGAACACAAACACACACACACACACGCAGAATGCCAGTACACACACACACAGAATGCCAGAACACAAACACACACACACGCTGAATGCCAGA